>NW_028281343.1:5000-230000 GCF_059751285.1 Brachycentrus maculatus
AAAATCATTAATTGATTCGGCAGTTACTTTATGGTAATAATATCAATCCATTTTTAATTTAATTTAAAAATGGATAGTTAACAGTGGTATTTATCAAGTAAAACTGAAATTAAAAATTGGAAAAAGTCTTCAAGCCACGCTTATGGGAAAATTTGTTCATAATGTCGAGATTAACCTACTAGCTAAAAATGTTTAATTGTGTGGTCATCACAATTACAAAAATAGCCAATTTTTTTTGAAATGTTACTTCTTGCCCCGGTTTCCCTTATGTCATATCTACAGGGACCAAATAAAGTATTCAATGGAGACTAAATATTTATGTGATGTTTTCAAGATATTTTTAAGATTTAAAGCATTTTATCGTTTTCACACAATGCACGACGGCACAGGAAGCGATTACTACCCTCGTTTTCACTTCCTTATCTTCTTCCTACATTAAATTTATTGCAGAACTAAAAATGAAGACCGAGAGATGATTTAACTCCAAAATATTACCAAAAGAGATATAAAAATGTGGCTAAAAGTATAATTTAATCTCGAAATATATTCCTGAGAGCGCTTAACGGTTTTCTGCGAGTCATTTAAAAACTATTTATTCAGAAGTACTGAAAAACTTAGTACCATTTCATTGCTGTCATTATGATATTTAAATCGGATTTCGGAAACATTTTGCGATAGTATAATAATTAACATTTTATTTTATCAAAATTAAACAAACGATAAAGTGGTATATTCAAGTGTTTAATTTTAATAAAATAATCATGTCATTCCACACAGTTAATGCCGAATCAATAAATAATGTTTTATTTATTGTTTCGGCATTAACTTTGTGGTAAGACATGTTACAATGATTAAAGAAAACACTTCGTTTTTTACCACTTGAGTTTTATTATAGACTAACCCCTTCCCCTTACTTTCTCCTCTCCTTATTTATAGAACAATTTTATATTTTATATTTTAGTTATTATACAGACCTGAATGATGGAAGTTTAACTTCTGAAACATGTAGTCCATAATAAAACTCAAGTGGTAAAAAACGAAGTGTTTTCTTTAATCATTGTAATAAATAATGTAATATTTAACAGTTATTTATCCTCAATGGACAAGCTTGTACAGGTATGTAACTCCGAGTAACCTGTCCATTTGTTACTTTCTGTTTTATAAATCAGTAGTTACTTTCACCCTTGAGCTCCTTCACATACCACTTTGATTTCTTTAACTCGTTTTGCAATCGGTTTCACGTTCAACTTCACCACTTTTATGTTTATACCGTTTATGAAAAAATATATATATATATATATATATTTTTAATCCCTTATCCGCACTTAAATGGTGCATAGGGCACTGCATAATATACCGCAGTGTTATCTTGATCGTATACACATGAAGGAAGAAGGGTGATCAGGTGTCCAGGGTAATATTGAATAAATATTACAGTGAAGAAATCACTTATATTTATTTGAACCCCCCTGGGAATCGAACCCGGGACCTGCAGAACGGTAGCCGAGCGTGCTGACCATTACACTACGGAGGCAGACAAAATAAATATTTAAAATTATAAAACCCTTAATACTTTTACCCAATCCTACTACTTTGTTATACTTTTGTTTTTATCGATTTTACAGATCTATAAATATATTATATTATTTTTTTAACTTATTTTTTAATTTACATAATTGTGACACGTGTCACGATAGATAAAAAAAATATGGTGTTTATAAAGTAAAACTTAAACTAAAAAGAATATTTTTATTTGATTTCTTCCTAGCAACAAGCCATCTAATGTATGTTTATTTATTCGGTCGAAGAAATTCCATAAGTAAGTTAACAATTTTGAGAGAAAATTCGGGGATTTTACGATGAGCACTGCCGACTAGCTTTATTGTAAATATTACGTATATAAGAGTAATATTTATTCCTAAGGATTATGGTTCGTTATCCTTTAGTACACAATAGAGCCTTTTCAGTAAGTTTAGTCTAAGAAAGTGCTTAAATATGATGTTAATGACCTTACATCGGAAGTATTAGATGAGTATCAGCACAAAGTTATTGGAAATGGGGTGTTTTATAAACCTTGCCTTATTGGAACTTACGTGCTAAGCTTTTAATAACTGCCAGGATTGTGAATTAATCATCCTACGATATTTTGAGTATGTCTGAATCATTATTCACAAATTCTGGATTTCACCCATATTTTTGGGTGATGATTAAAGGGTGGTTGCTTTCGTTATAGATTTATTGGCACATGGATCCTGAGTTGCTTTAAAATGTTTAAGGGTAGGAGGAGAGTCAGGAGGTAGGAAAAGATTCATCTTTTTTATATGGACTTACTATTACAAGGTTAAATTTTTAATATAAAAATTCGTGTAAAAGTAGTACTGTACTAGTAAAAACACAGTTAAACCATGTTTTTTTATAACTGTTTTTCCTTATTTTTTGTATTTTAATGAATTTGTACACACTCACAATCAGTGGCGTGCATTCCACATAAACAGAAAAGAAGTCCCTATCCTAACTTACCAGCGTGACATATAAAAACGTATCAGTACCTACGCTACCTTACTAAGTGGTATATAGCTTACCTTACTACCTACTTCAACTGCCTACTCTAATTAATTATCTGTGCACACCACTGCTCGCACTATATACATAGTTTTGATTTAATATGAAAATTCAGCTAATGTTTTTTGCTTAAGTATTAGCTGTCTTAATATACTATCAAAGCGTGATTCTTGTAATAAAAAAATATGTAAATAGAGCAGCAAACAAAAGTAGCAATAGCAGATAATGTCACCCCATAAACACACTCTCTGTGGCAGGTGAATAAAATCATACTCAAAAGTTATTATTTTCCCATACAAAATTCAACCACCTGGAAACTATAAAAGTGACAGGCCGTTTTCTCACAAACACTTTTTTATAATATGTGCCACGAAGTTCATTTCAAAGGGGGTTGAAATGGTTATAAAATTTATATCTTTTTGCATAAAAAGTAAAGTGATCGTGATGGGTTTATTAAATATAAATCTTAGATATCACAGGAATGTTAAGAAGAGCTTTTTGAAATGATATTCAGGCAAAACTTAACGAGTGCCTTGTTTAAAGACAATAAATAGTTACGATGGTAACGGAATGCTAACTTTCGTTATTTTTCTACCTTTTTTCACAACATTTTGAGTGTGTCCAAATACTTGTTCACAAAATCTGGATTATCTCCAATTACAGGAGTTATTTTCATATTATTTTTGACATCTCATCAAAGATGAAGAAGAATATGGAAGTCTGGGCATTTACGGGGCTGATGACCGTCATCGGCTGGTTTAAGTGATCACTTTACACACATGTAACATTCACCAATTCTACCCATTATTGACAACCACACTACTCAGTAGTAACCACACTACTATGTTACACGTGTGTAAAGTGACCACTTAAACCAGCCGATGACGGTCGTCAGCCCCGTAAATGCCCAGACTTCCATATTCTTCTTCATCTTTGATGAGATGTCAAAAAATAATACCTTTTTTCAGTTTTATACCCTTTACTAGTTTTTTTGTTTTAAAACATTATTTCATTTTTATAATATTTTTATATTAAATTATCTCTTAATACGAAGACGAAATATGTTTTATTTTTAAAATCAAGTAACTTGTACCTATTTCAAAACAAGTACTTACTATACCTTGTGATGATATATGTAGTGTCTAATATGTTAATGTTTAATTTTAATTAAATTTCACATATTTGTATAAGATATCCCTTTTACTATTGCAAACAACACATACTCTATTATTAAATAGCGATTTTTACTTCTGAGCTGATAACGACGTTAAAATATTTTACATTTTACATATATAATATGTACTTAGTGATGTCGTCCCTAAGTATCACAAAATATCAAAATATTTACTCGAAATATTGTCGATTTAATTTTCTTAAAAATCCTAAAAACTAAAAATGAATAACCCACCACAGGTTCGAAAATATAATAAAAATATTGTGAATATTCAAATTATTTCTAAAAAAAGAGTATATGAGTTAAGTCCATAGAAATTCATTGAGATGGTCACCCTACCGAAGCAGTAGACTTTTTTTTAAGTGTAAATGATTTAAATATTAAATTAAAACTATATAAAATTAAAGAACTTTGTTTTAACCACTTTTTAATTGTTAGTACACTTTAACCTACCGGCTGAAAGTTTACTAATAATAATTGTTTTTGCTAAGGGAATGTAATTAATTTTGAGTATTTTAATGTTTTGGAATTTGATAAACCCTGATGATGACAAGGTTCTTGTCGAAACCGGTAGGTTTAAGTGTACTTATAATAAAAAAAGTGGTTAAAACAAAGTTGTTTTATTTTATAAAGTTTATAAAATGTGCCACAAAGTATCTGCGAAAAACATCCAAGAAATAAATTAAATAGCAATTTAAATCATGCTACGCACTGAGCCCAGTGAAGTTTTCGTACAGTAAAAAAATGCCATTTTTAATATGAAAATAAATTAATAGACTTTTGCAGGTGTATATAAATACGTGTTTTTTTATATTGTAAAATTATTTACCGTTTTTTTTTATTTAAAAGGCCAATATAGGCACTCGCAACAAAAAAATGTTCCGCTGAAAACTACACACTGTACTCATAATAGTTACATAAATATTGTTTGCAATTTGAGGCAGGTGTTGGTTAGCTCGGATTTATCAAATATAAGTTTTTCTTTCCTAATGTTAAGTTTCTACTTGCGTCGGTTGGCTCTCAGCCATAAATAATGTGTTAAATACTCAACTTATGAATGGTTATCTGATTTTTTTTTCGTACAATTCTTGCAATGCAGTGGTATGAAATTAAAACTAATAACGAGAGAATGAATAAGAAAGTAGATTTGCCAAATGTGAACGAGGGAATAGAACTTAGGCGGCCCAAAAATATTTAGAAAGACCAGATAAATACGAATCTTAAATCTATTTGTGTCAAAAATCTACGTAACCGGAGGGCATGTATGACTAGATTTATGGATGTTGAGGAAGCTATAAGTGTATGTCAGTACAGAAAAGTGTGGCTTTCCATCCTCCCTGCCTACCCCCGCAGAGAGATGACATGATAGTAGCGGTAGAGTAGTAATCTCCCAGTAATAAATCTAGTAAAACATGGCCATGTTGACATAATGTTTTTTTTTATGAATTCCTTTTAGATGTAGACAGATAATAGACGTTGAAAATACATAGAGATTTTTTTATGGTGTGGTCATAAAACCAAAAACCGTTCGTGAGTAGCGACTATAATCGTAATATCTGTGCAGCATAACATTTAGTAGCAATGTTTCCTTCCGCTGTCACAGTTTACATTAAATAGTGCCACGCTCTACCATTATTTGGTGCCATAACTTAAGTGCGGCTTTGTTCAATGATACCTAACCCATTGTTGGTCGGTAGATTACGTGATATTATGTTTAGTGTGTCTGGACAGTGGGTTCACACAGCATATTACACCTGCAACTGTTATAAGGCATAAGTAACCTAGTTTTATTCCAAGCGTTACCCTTTTATTCATTTGAAATACAACTGTCCACTTACATTGTAGATACGAGTACGTTTCATGAGATACCGTGTAAAAAAATATATAAAAATATTAATAAATATGCTTTCTTCTTCCTGGCTTCATCTCATCTTATCATCTTTGTGGACTGTTGAGGTCAGTTCTCCTCGTCCTCAGATTGTAGGTCCTTCTACAACGTTACCTAGGTCATGCCTTCACATCATGTTTTCTTTCTTTAGCATCCATGAATTCTTTGGTCTTCCTCTAGACCAGTGATTGCCACAAGGAAGCTCGCCGAGGCTTTTTCAGTGGCTCACGTAGGATATTAAATTTGCCTCGTAATTATATACATATTATGAGTTATTATTTTGTATTTAAATAAATATTTAAAGTACCTAATTTATTTAAAATAATATAAAAATATTGTTTATGGGCCGATGATAAAAAAACTATAAAGATGGAATTTGTATAGGTAGCTCACCAGACAAGTTCAAATTCTGAAAGTAGCTAACATCCTTATTGAGTTTAGAGGCCACTGCTCTACACGCTGTTGAAAAAAAATCCATGGCAATTGATTGCCTGGTTCACAAAATGATCAGGTTCTCTGCGTCTTTTGTGCCCAAATCATCTCAATTGCCTTTCCTCTTCCTTACTTTTGATGTCTGTTGTACCTTTGTTTCCACGAATGCATGAACATTTTATTTTGTCTCTAAGGGACACTCCAGCTGACCATTAAAGCATTTGCATCTCAGCAGTTTTTTGTTGCCAAGAGTACGTGCTATACATCGTCCAGCATTTGGAGATATAGAAGAGTGCAGATCTGATAATTGTTTATACATATTTATACAGATATGAATATATTAATTTGTTTTGCATATTTTCTTTTAATTTATCACCTTTTTTGTAAATTATCGCACGAAAATGTACCAAAAGGATACTCTTGTCGTAAAAACTCAAACGGAAACAATTTAACGTCGAGAGTAACAATTTCTCTTCGTAAACCACGTGTTCACGTAGTTTACAAAGTCAGACATTTATATTAAGCTTTACTTTTATTTTTAAGGTACATGTTACAAGTTAAAAATAATATAAAATGCATTTTATATTTTAGACTCAAAATATTTGTGTTGCTTTGAAAAAACAAAGAAAAGACACTTAAAGTTAATCAAGTCCTTCTCAATCCTACTGACTTTATGTAGCCATCTTGGATGTTCATGAATAATTTTTAGCCAAGATGCATTTTGCTGTTGGATTAAAACGATATAAACTATGACAAAGGTTTTTTCAAATAATTTTGAACCTGTGTAATTTACAATCAATGCATTTTACGTGAAAAAGAAGACGAAATCTTAATAAAAGAAATAAACATGTAATTTGAACGCCCACTAATATCCCGTAGCTAAACGCCATTAATTTTCATTGGCTGAAGAAGCGGCTATTAGGGCCTCGGAGCGTGGATCGGCAACGTCTGGTGAAATTGATGGCGGCCGAAATGAAAAAACAGCTATATTCCACCAAATATTGTGAAGTGATAGTGATGGATGCTCGCCTCTCTGCGGTTTGGATTAGCCCCGTGTTGCTTATCTAAAGCAGGGGTGCAAAAAGCTAAGGGTGTGTTAAATGCCAATACCGAAAATATTGCGAACAATATTTTTTTATGTAATTTAGTAACATTTTTTTATATAATTTTAAACGATTTCAATATTTTTATACTCCATACAATCTAATTATTTTAGTTGCCCTGAGCCCCTCTAAAAAAGAGACTGAGTTTTTGTGCTCGGAGGACTTTTTTCATTGGTGAAATATTACTGAGGAACATATAATTATACCCGAAATTGAAATAACATCATTTTTTGATTAGGCATTGACTTTATGGTAACATATGATTTAAATATATATGATGATTTAAATACAAAAAAAATTAAACTAAACATTTTTATAAGAACACTTTTTAGTCAAATTTTTGATGTAAACTAGACTAGTTTTGAGAACTACAGATATTCTCATTTACGGGTAAAAATACATACTAATTTGTATTTTCACCTCGTGACGAGATCATCTGTATTTCTCATAAAAAAAATGCGTGTTAATTTAATCAAGTCAAAGGTTCGTTGAAAAATAGGAGAAAAAATAATATGAAGAGAGTAAAATTAAAATTTATTAAAAAATAATACGGGACAGTTAAGAACAATTGTAAATATTAAAACAATAGTAAGGAAATTGAATTAAAGTTACAAAAAGACTAACTTATTTAAAATTATTTTTTTTAATTAGAAGAAAAATTAGGTTAGTATGCTTTGCTTATGTAATGTGCTAACAAAGATATTTGGTGACCATGTAAGGGTTTTTGATCCAAAACCTTCAATTAAGATTAAATCTTTCCTGTATTTACCTTCCAATTTCTGAAAATCGTCCCCAACACGCCAGATTCGCAATCATGCCTCTAACCAAACAGGTCTTTACATTTTCATTAAAATAAATTAACAGAAAATCTCAAGAGTCCGAAACGTAATTGTTTTCTTTTTTAATTGTCGTCGAATGGTATCTTCCACCCCTACCTCATTGCCAACCTATCCTTACGAAAGATTTACCCATACATATATTATTCATATTCCCATACAAAATTCATCTCTAACATATAATCATATCAAATCATGCCTCAAACCTTAACTGTAACTTACATATAATTATTATTATAATACAATACTTAAACTCATTCAATTTAAATTCATTTGGTTTGAAAAATTATAAAAAATCATAGTTTTCAACTCCTGCTTTATTGTGTTTATAACATAGAATTTTGTCTAGCCTCACTCACACCAGTCTGATGATGTCGGTTATGACGGAACCCGATTGCTGGTCAAAAAAAATACATAGTTGTTATTTTATTCTAACCTAACCTAACCAAACAGGTCATACATTTTTATTAAAATAATTCATTCATTCAAACCCTTCTCCGCAACCCAATGGTGCATAGGGCACTGCATAACAAACACAGTGTTATCTTGATCGTTAACACACGAAGGAAAGGTGATCAGCCTTCCGCTTCAGGTACCAGTCCAGGGTAATATTGAATAAATATTGGAGTGAAAAAATCACTTATATTTATTTGACCCCCCTGGGGATCGAACTCGGGACTTCTAGAACGGTAGATCATTAGAATAATTTAACAGAAAATCTCAAGCGTGTGAAACGTAATTGTTTTCTTTTTTAATTGTCGTCGAATGGCATCTTCCAGCCCTACGTCATCGCCAACCCACTCGGCGAGCTTTACGGCCATCTATGTAGGGACTCGCTGTCCCGGTAATAAAAATGTGAAGAGGGCATAAAGCGAAAAGCCTTGTGTTTGTTTTACCGCCGGCACAATGGCCAATATTCTGGCCGAGTTATTTATGCTCCTCTAGAACTGTGGGTCTGACAGGCTCCATCAATCAATCAGGCGAGACTGCCAGGCCCCTAGACTCGCAGGGCGAACTTGAACCTCCGCACTTATTAAACATAATTAATTTCGGACGCTTATAATTCCACAAAAGGGCCTCTCTCTCTTAGACATCTTTTTCTTTTGTTTTTTCTTCCTGTTTTTTGTTTATCTTATTCAGAATCAACACAGCGAAGGTTTTTTGTTTACTTTATGTGTAATTAGATGTTACTCGACGAAGGGAATACTAAATATCTCTGCAGAACGAATCGGAAATACCAAGTTCAGAAATTCTCTAGCTCGAATTGTATAAAATTTATGTATAATGTACACTAAAATAATTAAACTTGAAAGCAAATCACCCTTCGTTCATGTAATTATAGATCATGATAATGCAGTGTCCTATACATCACGGGGTGCAGTTTAAGGTTGAATGAAGAAAAAAATGGGGATTTAATTGAAATAACCAACGTAAACATACATATGAAGAAAAAAAATTGGGGTGTTATTTCATACGATGTGTTAAAAATTTCAATTTATTTTAAAGGAAATGTCACATTATTTGAAAACACTAACCAAATTGTATAAAATTTAAGTTATTATTTATCTAGCTCTTATACGTTAAGTCACTTTTGAAAATGGGAAGAGTTATTTTTCATGAAATTCGATATTCATTCAAAAGACCAACTCATTGATATCCGGAGCGTTTGCAGAACCACAGCATTCGTTTTATTTTCAATCGAAGGAAAAAAAAACAAAGTATCACTTTATACGCTGAAATAATACGGTAATAAAAAACCATCGTTTTAATCAGCACACAAACTTAAAATATTTCTCAAACTAGTTATATTTCTTCTCAACAATATTTTTTAAATTCTCAGCACAGCGAAATACCTTATTGTGTAGTTTGTGCTTCTTCATCCACTTCACTATTCACGAAGACAACATCTTTTATAACTCAACACAAGTCATCATTCTTACAAAAAATCACTCTCTGAACTACAAGACTATGGAATAAATAACCTCTCCACATAATAATTGCACCCTCTTTGATACCTTCAAGAAACATAAATATATTTCATTCAAACTCTTATTGCCCATCATATTATCCCTACCTTAGATCATCTCCTTATATTATTATATTATATTATATTATTATACTCAACTCTTTTACTATTCTCTATCTTGTTTTCTATTCCCTCTTTATTATACATATGTAATAACAGTGATTATATACTTGTGTTGTATTTATACACGTACTGTCTAGTTATAAATCCAAATACTTCTTTATGGTAATATATAACCTATATATAACCTAAATATATAACTTATCACTTGTTTTCTTCAACTAAATTAATTAAGGATGATTGTATTTTAACAAAAGAGAATATTTTAACATCTTCAATGTACCCATTTTTCGTACATTAAGTTCAGAAATAAAATAAAAAATATAAAATAAAAGTTGTAAAGTAAAGAAAATCTTAACGACTTTTCAAGTTTCCGCCTTCGTTATATAAAGCTAGCTTTAATCTTCATTATGTACCCCAATATTCTAGCACAGATTATCGGCGTTCAATCATGTAACAGCCCTTTTTTCTTATACAGAATTACGTGAACATTTTTAAAATCAAAGCACGCAAAAATTGTTTTTATTTGAAAAAAAATTCTTGCATGATGCTTAAAGTAACTGAAAGGCTCGCTATCAAATTTCAGGAAATCCGGTCATAATTCTCATTACAAATGAAAATATAAAAACTCAATATTTAAGCTCAAAAAAAGTCATCGAAATATTTTGTTTCATTAATTGATTTGGCAATCACTTTGTGGTAAAATCTATCCATTTAAATTTAAGTTTTACTTAGTAATATTTTGAAACAATAAAACTTTATACAAATATAAATAATAATAAACCCATAATAAACAATAATTTAATGACTTAAGCCTCCTACTGTCTTTGTTTCTACTGATAACGAATAAAAAAATTAAAAAGAAGTAATAACAAAAATTAAATAAATTAGAAAAAATAAAAAACAGCTCTTACCCCCTCTTCAACCTTCAACGTCCTAAGGACCCGAAAAAAATAGAATTTGATCCACATACGCTGTTTAAAAATGATGCGGAATGCATCGAAACACGTGCCACAGTAATTTTAATAAATATAAGTATTTACTAAGTATAACATAAATTAAAAATCATATATTTTGTTTTTAAACAGGTTGTAATAATAATATATATAATAAAAAATAACGACGTCTATTCTAATAGTTTAAGTAGTTTACACATCAAAGCTCTGAAAGATCCTGTCAAAGTTCTCAGACAATATTATATAAATATGAAATCGATTTCCCGGAACTTTTAAGTACTCAAACTGAGCATATTACAACTTTTGCCCTAATGATACTTAAATATAGAGGCTTTTAGTTTAAATCCCCGTTATACTTGGCATATAAATCATCTTTAACAGCCTTGACTCATAAGCAAATGAAATTATTTCGAAGGAGATAATTTTCACACACATTTAGCCAACAAAACAAAGTCAAAAGTTTACTGGAAAGTTACGAATATTAGGGTTATTCAACTGAGATATAAAGTAATAAATCAACGTAATGCTGCGAGAGCGAATTTCTGGAAATCTCCTAAGGTTTACTCTTCAGACTAAAGCTGTTTAATTTTTGGCTGAGGAAATTCCCCCTTTCCATTTTTCACTAATGAAGCAGAATAAATAGCATATTGAATGTACATCATTCGTATTTCTTTGTTTACATCAGGGCGCCTATTCCGTAAGTAAACTAATATTTTACCTACAAATTGAAGATTATTTCTTGAATGTTTTTCGCAGATACTTTGTGGCACATTTTATAAACTTTATAAAATAAAACAACTTTGTTCTAACCACTTTTTATTGGTACACTTTTTCCAACCGGTTTCGACAACATTTGAACATTGTCATCATCAGGGTTTATGTACTAATTCTCAAACATTTTCATATGGTTTTTTATAAGTGTCATAAGTTTTTGGCATCGTAAGGAAGGGTAATTAACTATAACCTAACTATGAGTATTTCAATGTTTTAGAATTAGTTTATAAACCCTGATGATGACAAGGTTCTTGTCGAAACCGGTTGGAAAAAGTACGGAGTGTGTGGAATTTTTGGCATCGGAAGATAAGGGTAATTAACATAACCTAACTATGAGTACTTCAATGTTTAAGAATTAGTACATAGACCCTGATGATGACAAGGTTCTTGTTGAAACCGGTTGGACAAAGTGTACCAATAAAAAGTAGTTAAAACAAAGTTGTTTTTATTTTATAACATGCAGATAACTTTAACATACCTTCTTTTTGGTATACGTACAAAACATATATATTCAATTTCATTTTAAAGTTTTTATTCATTTCTTTACATGAATTAAGAAATTGAACCGCAGTCTTTGCAAAAATTCTTCACCACTTCCACATTCATGCATACATACCTTTCTCATCATACATACCTGCCGATTATTACGATTATTTCAAGTATTTGAAATACTTGATCATGACGAGTTTTCCTCGGTCTTCCTCTGCACCGGCTTACTACTACATTCGCCTCATAATTTTTTAAAATAATGTTTTCCAGTTCTTCCGTTACTCATTCATTCTATTGTACATGTCGAAATATTCGTAATTTCATAGGAAGTATTTCATCCTTGCATTCTTCCTTATTTCACCATTCGAACATTTGCCATAAAATACAACTTGATGTAAAATGATTTTTCGGACTCACCCTGTATATATTATACGTTGACATTTATATTAATTTAGAACTTTTTCCAGGTCTCATTTCAATTAAATACGTACCATACTAGTTTTATTTTTATTTTTTTCTCAATTATTTGCTTTTACAATTTGAAATCTTTTTTCCTTATCAAATATCATAATTGCGGTTTTATTTATCTGGTTTCTCTTCATCATTTCTACCTATTATAAACTTATTTTATCAAAATGAAAATATTTTGTCGTATTTTTGAGAAGATCTTTTTAATTATTATTTTTTTAATTCAACAAAAAAACTGAAGCTTTAAAGCCTTAATTTTTTTTGCAAACATTTTCTTCTAGACTTTAATAATGAAATGAAAACCTGACGAACTCCAGGCTTGATTCTAAATTAGTTTTAGGTTGAAAACCAAAATTGAATTCACTCATTAAAATAACCAAAAAGGAAACGAGAGTTGTGTACGTGTAAGAATGAAAAGAGATATCTATATGTACTAATTTATCATTATCTGATGACTTTTCTTTGTAACATCTGAAAAGCTACTTTATTTAATTCACGACAATTTGAGTATGTCCAAATACTAGTTTACAAATCTAGGTTTTATAGTACAAATAAATGGGTCTCTGTTTAATAAATGTTTTTTTCAATTCTACATAGATGACTATTGTGAACTCATGTGTACGATGTCACTATTATCAATGTATCTAGGAGTTACAAAAATGAAAGTACGATCTTAATTTTGTGTAAAAGATTTATTCACCGGAAGTGATTTAGTGGAAGAAGGGTGGTTTAGTGGTATCATGGGTAGAATGGTGAATGTTGCACGTATGTAAAGCGATCACTCAACCAGCCCATGACAGTTCATAAGCCCTGTATGTACCCAAACATTTAATCTCTTCTTCATCCATGTTGAAATATTAAAATGTCCTTTATTTTGATTGAAAAATAAATATATCACAATTAGCATAATTCGCATTTTTTCTTTATAATAAATTTTAAATGCCTTCTTCTTCTTCTTCTCACCCTTATGCACACCCAACGGTGCAAAGAACGCTGATACATATAATATAATAAAATAATGATTAAAGAAAACACTTGTTTTTATACCACTTGAATTTTATTAAAGACTACTAGTTTCAGAAGCTAAACCTGAACTAAAATTGGTTATTATTCAGACCTGAATGATAGAAGTTTAGCTTCTGAATCTAGTAGTCTTTAATAAAACTCAAGTGGTATAAAAACAAGTGTTTTTTTCTCCTTAATCGTTGTAACATGTCTTACCACTAAGTTAATGCCGAAACAATTTAAAAAAATCATAAAATAATATTGGCACGGTCCGTATTTTTTTCTACAAAATAAGTTAAACATATACTTTAAATTAATAATGTGTTTTCAAAAAAATTATACGAATTTATGTATTTAACGTATAATTTTAAAGTGTGTTAACACTTTTTTTGCGGATCGGAAATTGGACGTCAATTAAATCGTGTTACATGACTAACGGTTAATACATACACGCGCAATATGGCATTTTCGATACCGCAATTTATTTATAGATAAGTAATCATTTTCAAAGGTTTTTCATTAAGGTTCAATCAAATTAATTACAGGAAATTCGCAAAACATCCCCTACACATGTTTTACATAAATTTACCACACGTTGATCGCCCGATTGGGGCTCGAAAATTAGATAAAATTTAAGCTTTACTTCGATTCTTGAAATGCTTGTAAACTTACTAACTAATCATTACGCCACTTTCCACAAAAGTAAGCAGAGAGAATATAACGCCACATTAATCTGTCTTTGCAAACAATCTTCGCCTCTTCTAAATTCATGCATCTCCTTATACAAACCCGCCGATTATTCCAACTTCTGACGTGACCACTTTTAAGTATTCGATTTACTTGATTTTGTCTTTTTTTGCTTCTATTACCAACTACATTCGCCTCATAAATTGTTTTTACCATCCTTTCTTCACTCATTCGATTCATATTACCAAACCACCTCAACAAGCCTTTCTTAATATTATCGATAATACTTATCCCAGCCTTGTATTCTTTTATACAGATGAATAAATTGAATAACTTTTCTGGGGAAAATCATTTAAAAAAACATGGAATATTCTAGCCAATTTAAAAATAATTTATCATCCAATATTTATGATGGATTTTACTTCAATAACAAAGTTAATAATAGTTTCTGAGATTTTGAACAATGAACTGTTCTGTAGGAGGCTCTAAACGTACCTTTCTGAGCGATTGTAGAGTAAAGGGGAAGTATATAAGGGGTGAATCACTCCCCCGAAGGTTAACCGAAACCAAAGCCTCCTTCTTTACTCAAACTAAATCTATCAGCGTTATTCCAAAACCTTTTTAACAAAAATTATAAAAATTTTACCTGGTAATAACCACTTTTTCTTAAAATTATCGTAACACGTATTATGATGCATTCCGCATCATTTTCAAACACCATATGATGAAGAATGCATCGAACACGTGTCATAATAAATTTCAAGAAACAGAGGCATTTACCAAGTAAAAACTTTAAATTAAAGTTTGAATTAAAAATGGATAGATATCTTTGACTACCAGGTGCAAAGTGACTACCAATTCAGTTCTACTCAATCTTTCCTATAATATATATATATATATATATATATATATATATATATATATATATATATATATATATATATATATATATATATATATATATATATATATATATATATATATATATATATATATATATATATATATATATATATATATATATATATATATATATATATATATATATATATATATATATATATATATATATATATATATATATATATATATATATATATATATATATATATATATATATATATATATATATATATATATATATATATATATATATATATATATATATATATATATATATTTATATAAATATATATGTATATATATATATATGTATATATATATATATATATTTATATATATATATATATATATATATATATATATATATATATATATATATATATATATATATATGTATATATATATATATATATATTTATATATTTATATATATATTTATCCACATTAAAACCATAAATTAAAAAGTAAGCAAAAAGGCTCTTGTTAAAGATGTAGAAGAATCTCGCTTCGAAATACCCCCTCAGACAAATGGAATAGATCAATATCTGGCGTAATTTTGTTCAGCATAGCGGTAGCTCTGCCTGCAGGCATAAACATCGGCACGTTGGTCCTGTATATAGGAATGTGAAACAATCTATGTATGCTGACGCTGTCTTCGGTAACTATCGGGAACATACAGAACTATGCTCCGGATAATTTTCTTATAAAATATTATATCGCGAATCAATTGTTAAGATTTTTATTCTTGACGTTAAACCAGTTTTAAAATTTTTATTGTCAGGCAGGGTTGTCACACACGCATGTTTTTATTGCTTCCGAGATATCTCGTCTCTGGCTATACGGACACTCCGCCATTTACCGAGATATCTCGTCTCTGTCTCCCATCGGGTTAACAAAACTTCTTGAAAGAGGGTTTGGAATTACGCTCCAGGTAAGATTTATAGATTCAGGGAGTATCGGCTGAACCCGAGCTCAATCTATTGTATTTGTAAAGATTTGTGAATTAAATTTACCTAAAAACAGGCATTTTGAAATTTGGAGGAGCACGTTTTTTCTAGTGAAGGTTCAACCTTCGGTTAGATAGAGTATTATTTATGATCATCTTCTGGTTACTTTAAGGTACTACCTACGTATGCTATAATTTTCACAAATGTCGTCGTACGTCAATTATGTATGACATTTGTGAACTAGACAGCTGCAGTTTACAAACAGAATCAGGGTGGTTTATTAAATTAGATTAAAAAATTAGAATTTTGAGCCATGTAAATCTTTATTTGAATCTTGATAAAAAAAATTGTTAGTGGAAAGTGGAAAAGATATCTTTCAAGTGGCTGCCGCCAGCGTTGATAAACAATTGTGCCCGTTTGATCAATTTGTTTATATACTGCAGCTAGCTAGTTCACAAATATCAAATATGATTGACGTACGATGCCATTTGCAAAAATTGTAACATATTCCGATAAGGTGATTCATTTTGTGTCAATTTGTATATTGAATTTGACCCACCTGGAAATTGAACCCTGCTCGATAACCAAACGCGCTTACTACTTTACTAAAATAGACAATTTCCCTACAGCTATTTATTTAAAATGTAGGAAAAAATCTAACCGTATTTTGGTCATGTTTTGCAGATATTTTAAAAACACATCTTTATGTTAGAATTGACGTAAATATTTCCACGAAGAATTAAAATTTTCTTCCTTATACTATTTGTTTGTTGCCAAAAATGAATTTGCAAAATAAAACGTTTCCTCTTTCTGGGAGATAAAAACACAAGATTCCGGTAATATTTTACGAAACGAACACAAAAAACGCAGATTATCCATTTTTTGTTTTCTTCATCCTTAATTGTATATCATCAAATAAAGAACTAAACCGCAAAAAATCGTGGAAAATCTTTGATATTCTCCGACAAAACCGCACACTATTAAAGTAATTTCTTTTAGATTACAAACAAAGAAATGTCGTCAACACTTTTGATACCACAAATAATTAAATAAATAATAAACACAATATCATTAGTATATCCAAATGCTTGTTCGCAATTCTGGATTTCTCCACTTACAAGTTATTTTTATAGTTGACATCTCAACGGAGATGAAGAAGAGTATGGGATTTACAGGGCTTACGACCTATAATAGGCTGGTTTAAGTGATTACTTTTTGCATGTGTAAAATGCACTTTTCTACCCATGATTACAACCGTAATACACAAATTTTGAAACTTTTCGAAAACTTCGGATAAGCCGAAATCACAGCGAATAAATAGTTATTTTGGAATATGCAACCTAATAGTCGACATACGAAGTACTCTTTGGCAATATTTCTATGGCGCTGTTTCTTTTAAGGTCTTTGTACATTATATTCAACTTTTTACATATCAATCTAATATTACAGTACTTGAGTAGCAATACAGGTACAGTACTGTAAACTTAATTAACTTTTCAATAAATTTCAAATGAAATTAGGTTATACATATTTTTTTTAAATATTTGAACATAAATAATATGCGTGTTTTAAAAATGTTTTTCTACAAATGTTTTTCTTTAAAGTCTAGTTCATATTTCCCGGAAAATCGGATATCCGTGGTTCCACTGTATTATCATATCAGTGACACGTTCTTTCATGTGTTAGTTCTCACCAGCATCTGTTGTTGAAGTAAGCTTTTTTATCAATCAGAGACCCTAATTTTCAAATGTATGCAAGACGCAAGAAAATGTGAGTTTCAATATAATTTCATTCGTCTTCACTTTATTTTCTTCCCTCGGTTCTTATTTTTTGAGTGATTACTCAGAGAAATTGAGTGTATGGCCTCTATAAACATAAAACATTTCAAATATTTGCTTCCCTTAAAATTAATTATTAGGATCTCGGCATTCCTTTTTCGTGGAAAGAAATTAAGCTTTGAATTTTGTAAATCTTTCTTAGCAAATGGAAGCCGCATTTAATTCTGAAACCTGAAATGGAACGTAGTTTCAGCGTATCTTTTCAGTAATTTCAGAAAAAATGTCGTGTGCAAAGGATTCTTTCACTTCAATAGTAGATTGCTCTGTCACGGGGCAATTTGTTTCCTATTCCTAAAGAAGAATGTCCCAATAACCATTGCGATTTCAAAATTGTTGGTTAAAATGTACGCGTAGATATCAAATATTTCCCATTAATTGTTTATAAACTACAGTCAATGCAGGTAATTTCAAAAAACGAATGATTTTTTTTGCAATAGAATGTCAACTTCATTATGTTATTATTCAAATCTAATAAATCGAGTTTTTTTTAATTAATTCTTTCACTACTCAGTATTTATCGCTACTTGGCAAATTAGGGAAAACTAATTTAAAATTTAAAAACTATTTTAAATCTTTACAAAATTACATGGTAAAAATAATCCAAAATTTTACTGATTTATTATACAACACAAAAAACGCATTTGCTTTATATTTTTTTCCGTTCTTTCTGCATTCATTCGTTTCACATGTCCAAACCATCTCAACACATCTTTCTTTATTTTATCGATAATGCTAATCTCGGCCTCGTATTCTTTATTTATATCACCATTCGAACATCTATCATATATCATTTTATCGCACATTTGTCTGAGTATATGCGACTGCATTCAGTCTACTGTCATCCTTCTTTTGCCAACTTCATGCTTCACTTCCATACATTGGGATTGGAACCAGGACTCCATCGTATACTGCCAGTTTATAATACCGCCGATAGGGTTTTATTTGGTGTAACATAATTCAGTGCACCATTCACTCAGTTTCCAACACTCACTTCTATATTCTATACCTTTATTAATTTTTCTATCTAAAGAAAACATACTACCCAAATATGCGAAGTCATCAAAAAATTCTGTTTTTAATGAAACTATTTAATTTGGCTGACGCGTCACGCTACCCACATAATCCGCCATCAGTGACGTAATTCGGCCAATAAACTTCCTTTCATGGTTTCCGATTGGAAAGTCTATTTGAAATATTATTCCCATGTCCGCTGAAAGGGCACACAGACCAGAGTCAATACATTCGGCCGGCCCATACAATCTATGAAGGATTCGGGGCTCGAGCTCCTATTAAGACGTCAACGCCTAACGAAAATACATTCAAGATTAACCGCTAGAAACATATCAATGCTTCAAAGGCAATAATTTATTTATTTTCGTCCGTATTCTTCAACTTCGTTTTACGATTAAATCAAATTGATATTATTTTTTTACGTCTCAACATAGATGATGAAGAATATGGATGTCTGGTGATTTATGGGGCTCATTTTACACACGTGTAACATACGCCAATTCTACCCATAATTGACAACCACACTACTCCGATTCTTGGAAATTCTATATACACATATGATCCAATTTCGAAACATTGTGCTTGTATCACTAGTATTTCACTACGGACATCTATTGGTGAGATGAAAATAAGCTTTTTATTGAGCAGAAACTCTTTCAATTGTATGTAAAGTCCGATACAATTGGAGATAATCCAGATTTGTGAAAAAGTATTTGGATACACTCAAAATGTTGTAAATATTCAAGATAACCGCCAAAAACATATAAATACTTCAAAGGCAATAATTTACTTACGTCTGTCCGTATTCTTCAACTTTGTTTAATAATTAAGTTTATTTTATTTTATCCTACAACATATTGAGTGTGTTAAAATACTTATTCATAAATCTGTAATATCCCCAATTAAAGGAGTTATTTTTCATATTATTTTTTGACATCTCAACATAGATTTAGAAGAATATGGAAGTCTGGGTATTTACGGGACTTGCGACCATCATAGGCTGGAATAATATAATCGAATATTCGGACTTCCCATACAAATTTACGAGTTTCTACTTAATGAAAGGCTTCTCTCATATCATTATAAATGTCTCCAGTGAAATTCTAGTTAATCCGCACAGTTTGTTTCGAAATTAAATAATGTTTTCAGAAGTTCCAAGAATTTGAGTAGTGTGGTTGCCAATCATGGGTAGAATTATTAAATGTTACACTGTGTAAAGTGATCACTTAAACCAGCCTACAACGATCGTAAGCCCCGTAAATGCCCAGACATTCATATTCTTATTCTCCATTTATGTTCCTCTTACCAAATGTAACCTTCAACATTATGTACATATTTCATATCATCAATATTAATATTTTTAATTTTAGTTTGAACTAATAAATACGATTATTTCTTAAAATCTACTGTGATATTTGTTTTGATGCATTCCGTATCTTTTTTACACCGTGTGCGGTTATTTATTAAAAAATTAAGATTTTACTACTTAATGACTATTAATGAAATTATTAACATTATTTATTATATCTGACACTGGATTATTCACCCTACGAACGAGATGTCAATTTTAAATGCCAAGTCGTAAGCCCTGGGACGCTCAGACGTTACGCGTATCCAAATTTTTGTTCACAAATCTGGATTTGGGCACTTGGGAGCTATTTATATTGATATCTTAACAAAGATGAAGATGAATATTGAATACTGGGTATTTTCAGGGTTTACGACCTTGTCATAGGCTAGTTTAAGTGATCACTTTATTCACGAGTAATATTCACCATTCTATTTATGATTAACTACTATCTTAATAACCATAATCTTGCTTCTCCATATTGGTAAGCAGAGTGAATAAAATTCCTCACCACTCTGTCTTTGTAAACAATCTTCGCCTCTTCCACATTCATGCATCTCCTTATATATCAGCCAATTATTCTAACTTCTGACCTGACCAAGTATTTGAAATACTTGATCATACTAAATTTTCCTCAGTTTTCCTCTGCTCCTATTTCCAACTGCATTCTCCTCATAAATTTGTTAAACTGTGTTATTTCTTCATCATTTGTTCCACGTGGTCAATCAAAATTAACACATAATTTTTAATTTTATTGCAATATTGTGAAATTGCATTGTAGTATAATGTAAGTCATTTTTGTTGCTACTCGGTTTGCTTACTCATTCAATGAAATTAATGTCAACATGTTGTGAAACCATATTTTGAAAAATTGAATGATGATTGTTACAGTATACGATATTTGGTGCTAACCTGCTTTAGCGTTTGTAGCTGCGATAAACGCAATGGTTTGCGCGTCAAACGCAAGACGTCTATTATATGTACGGTATAGTGAAAACATAATCATTCACTTGGGATTTAAATCCTGGTACACGCGTCAATATTGCATTAATTTAATCAAGACATTTTCGAATCAATATGCTAAAAAAATGGTGTCGAATTCATGAAGTTTATACAAGAAATAAAGGGACATGATGATTTAAATATAACCATAATAAAAAATCTATATTTTATATTAATTGTTGATTGAGCATTAACATGATAATTTAAATATAAAAATAAAACAAATGTTTGAGAACATTTTGGAGTTTATTAATGTAAACACGACTAGTTATGAGAACTACAGATGTTCTCACCAACAAATAAAAATACAAGCTTTTTCTATTTTCACCCAATTTGTAATTTTACCTGTTCTCGAAACTAATCATGTTCACATCAATTAACTGAAAAAGTGGTCTTATACACGTGTATATTAATTATGCTACTCCTATTAAGAAGATCAAATGAATTAATTCTGGTGGTAAGAAAATCATGGTCCATGTTGCAAAGTAAACATAAATGTTTGCAATAGAATGGAAACCATAAATGATAGAAATTTAAAAAGGGTATTTTCAGATTTCTATATTATTTTGTAACTTATATAATTTTTTAAAGTACTGTCTTCAATATATGTATATATACCTTCAATTTTTTTATTAACATAAATATGTATATTTTTTTAAATATTCATATGTTAGTGAATTTTAAGAGCTCCTTCATTTTTTAAATTATAATTTCTTCCAATTTTATTACAATTGAAGCATCTGCAGATGAGAAATCATTATTAAAATGCCGTAACGAAAAACAACGGGCGCAAATGTAGAACGAAAAGTGATAATTGCAATTTTGAACTGAAAATTTACAACTTTTTAAAAATATATACGCACTTAATAATATAAATTTATTAATTTAATACAATTATTTAATTAAATTGATCTTATTAAGTGCGTATATATTACTACACGCTCTTAATAATATATTACGCATTAAATACGCATTAAAACCACGTGTCGATTTTCCCACAAAAATAAAAATCTATAACGTATGTGTACCTATATATTTACATGAAATAAATAAATCTTAATAAGTATTTGTGTATATTTTAAAAGAAAATGTGACCTGTTAGATTTTTTAAAAACATGATGTAATTAAAACGCAATTATGAAAATGACTCACCCGATTTCACCATCACACGTGAAGCATCACTACAGCACAACCTTAACAGCATATAAAGAAGAGATTCCTGGATGACATCTTGCACTGATATGTATAACACACGTGTAACATCATCTTGGTTCAAGGTTCGACACTGAAAACACGTAGCGACTTAAAAAATACAAGAAACGCGACGAACGAATAAAGCGCTGCAGTTGACTGGATTGCTTTTTTCGAACTGCGTTGCAAGAGAAAATATTATTGTCACATCGCTTTTTCAATTGCGAAGATTAGTATAACAATAATTTAAACCTGGTACCATAGACTTCGCAAATTGAAAACTTTAATGCGTAGTACATAAATATTTTATATAAATCCGTTTTTATCCACCTATTCCAAATAAATAGAAACATTTAATTTAAATAAATTTTTATTTCCCTGATTTCATATCTACTTATTTAAACTTATTTTTCAAAAATTAAATATACATATACTCGCATACCTAAAAGTCCTTCTTCTGTTTTTAACCCTTATCCGCACCTAACGATGCATAGGGCACTGCATTCGTTACTTACATGAAGGCAAAGTGGTCACTCCTGGGTAATATTTAATAAATATTAAATAGTCCAGTCGGTATTTAAATAATTCTCAAATGGATTATTTGATTACATTATTTTCTTCTGTTCTGACTTTTATTCTTCTTCTTCTTTTTCTTCCTTTGTGTTTTTTTCATCAAGGGAGGTGCAATGAAGTCCCCATGAATACGATACAGCCGACCATCCTACCCTATTCTCATACAAAATTACTTATATATAATAAAGATCATTTTACCGAATATATGCTTCGTACATGCATTATACACACATGTATTACGAATATACACAAATATACCATGGGTAGAATGGTGAATGATAACCATGTATAAAATGATCACTTAAACCAGTCTATGACAGGTCGCGAGCCCTGTAAATACCCTGACAGCTATAGTCCTAATCATCTGTAATGAGACGTTAAAATAATTCAATATTTTGTTTTCAAATTAACAAACGTTAAGAATTTTGTTGAATTTATTCATTTCATGTTTATTTAATAATTGAATTAAATAGTAATCAATTATAAATAATTTAACCAAATAAAAAATAAATAAAAAATTTAAGTTACTTATATTTACGTAGATATAACTATATTTTTATAATACCTGCAAAGTCTCTACTTTTAGAGGCTTGTCTGCAGGTAGGATAGTAAGGACATGGAAGGTAAATGTGAAAAATCACTAACACCAAGACCAATTGAAAGTAAATCTTTCTTGAATTAATTTTTCATTAGTCGGGAATCAAACCCATGACGCCAGTTTCGAAGTCGAAGGTCTACCCAAATTCGATATTAAGTAATGGGGATAGCGCCTTTAATGGGTAAACAAATCATACAGTTTAAAAATTGGACTAAAATTCTGTGTATATGCAAATGTAATCTTCATATATTAAAATTTGTAGACAAGCGTTCTTCACTGCTCTGTATTCCTAGTTTCAGCAATGACACGCACTTTCATTTCCAGCCTAGCCCGCTTGTAGTCACTCGTATTTCTTGAGAAAAAATGTGTAGGTCTTCACCAAAACGTTACATTTCCAATAATGCACAAAAGTCATTTAAATGCACATCTCTACTCCTCACTGTATTCTATCGAATTTCTTATTAAAGTTGCGACAAAACGTTAAACCAATATAAAATCTTATTATTTTTTTTACAAATTTGTTATATTAGTAATATTAGTATATAACCACTCACCGAGATTTTTATGTCTACCGGTTTTGAGACGTACCCGTCTCTTCGTCAGGACAATCACTACCACAGCATGTAAACAATACTACTTTTGGTCGACCCGAGGACCAACAAGCACTAAGGGTTGCAGCACAAACATGCGTTAAGAGTCGAGGTCAAACATGCACTAGGATTAAAAATTATTATTCAACGAGCTTATATACTCGTAGGTTGAAAGGAGTGGGGTTTTGAATTGGATATTGACGAAAAATTCAAATATTAATAATATTGAGAATACAATACGAAATCGTTAAATCGCACCTAAACGTAGCAATTTTACAAGCTAGAATTCCCGATTATTTAAAATTATTACTATTTTATAATGTAAATTTGACCCTTTTGTGAGGACCTCCACAAATACAGCAGATCACTACCCATACTACCCACCGTGTGTCTCTGAATAGCATCAAACCACCAACATATTATGCTGACGCGTCCCCGTACCGACGTCGCGCGTCACCCATGTTAGGCGAAAACAGCCTTATAAATTTGTACTAATTCTATTCATGATTGCTTTATGTATTTCAGCGCGCCTCGATGTTTGCCAAATGTATTAGAATGTAAAATATTTGTGTGTTTTGTGAGACAATGGGTGAATCTGGATTTGAATAGGTAAAATCTTTGATAATAATACAAAATATATGTAACACACTCCTTATCATTCATAGTTCACTTTGTGTGTTACCAATTGATAAAATTTAATTTTTATATAAATATCAGACGTTATTATTTTATTTAAATGACCTGATGATTGAATGATTATTCCGAAACCGGCAGTCAAGAATCAGTGTTTATGAATGAATGATAAGTAGAGTGTTTTGGTGTATTACCATACCACAAAGTTAACAATGCTTTAAACATAATAATAATAACACCCTTATCCGCACCCCAATGGTGCATAGGGCACTGCGTCATATAAACGCAGTGTTATTTTGATCGTTTATTCATCGATCACTAATATTTATCGAAAAAATCACTAATATTTATTTTACCCCCTTGGGAATCGAACCCGGGACCTCCAGAACGGTAGCCGAGCGTGCTAACCATTACACTACGGCATTAAATATACAAAATACAAAATATATGTACTACATTTTGTTGATATATCAACATTTATCAAGAACAAAGAAAATATGGAAGTCTGGGTATTTTCAAGGCTTATAACAAGGTTTAAGTGATCACTTTCTACACGTGCAACACTCTCACCACCATTCTACCTATCATTTTGGAACTCATACATGTATCATAGATCTCATCACGCCATACATGTGAGTTCACTGAATCCATGTATGGTGGGATGAGGAAAGCTTTTATTTCGCAGAGACCGTTTTATTAGGATGTATACAAGTTCCTGACCCCGAATTTTTTTAAATACTGAAAACGACTGATAATATGATTTTCAATTTATTTTTTTAAGTAGCTTATATTTATTGAACGGGTTATTTTTATTCACAACGTTTTGAGTTTGTCCAATTGTAATTTTTTAAAGGAATAACCCGCAAAGCTTGTATTAGAGTCTTGTCTGCAAGTAGGATAGTAAAGATAGGGAAGGTAAATGTGAAAAATACGTCACAAACACCCGGACCAATTGAAAATAAATCTTTCTTGAATTTATTTTGCACTTGGCGGGACTCGAGCTCGTGACACCAGTTTCGCTGTCGAGCGTCTACCCAACTACGCTACGGCGCTTACCTTTTATTTTAGTTTATTTTGTACATGTTATTTTAACATTGTAAAAATAACTCCAAAATGGGGAATACCCAGATTTGTGACGAAGTATTTAGAATGAAAGTCATGTTGACATTTTCAATTACTGAAAATCTGTGTTGAAAAGTCGAACGGTGAGCATACTCGTATTGTCCTCTCAGGATCTATAAAAAACTATGCTTCTCTGCATTTTATGTATGTATGTTCCTACTAGAATCAACATCGCACACACACACCCTCTTACACACATTTTCTCTCATAAATACGTGTTTATTTGCTAGATCTACACTAAATAAATATTTTGTACTATTTTTTATGTTTCTGTGTTTAACTATAATTGGCTTGTTTAATGTATATCTTTTAATGTTTTGTTTTACATATGTTGCTTTTGTAACCCAAATAAAATAAATATAATGAAATAAAAATTACAAAAAATAAGGAGAAAAATTCAAAAGCAAAATTGAACTAAGATACTATACAAGATTAAGGTGTAAGAAGTATGGAAGAAATTAATTGAAAAATAAAAATAAACTTTTGATTTATTTGCAATATCTCTTCAAATATATTTTAGATAATCCAAAATATGCCGTTCATCAAATTTGGGGGCCTTTTTATAGAGACTAAAATTCTATCTTCAATTCAATTCAATTCGCATTTCATTTCGAAACCTATCGAGTCTATTAGGTGGCCAACCACCATACCTTCAATAATGGCATGTCTTTACATGTAATTAGTTCAACTGCACCGCGGGGCTCGGCTCTAGAGCTTGGCACAGAGCTGAGATTCAGTTTGTTATTTTGTGTGTCAATGGAATACATATGCAAATGGAGAAAACTCCACAAACGTCTTTAG
The DNA here is from genome assembly GCF_059751285.1 of Brachycentrus maculatus. Taxonomy (NCBI): domain Eukaryota; kingdom Metazoa; phylum Arthropoda; class Insecta; order Trichoptera; family Brachycentridae; genus Brachycentrus; species Brachycentrus maculatus. Next base: position 32,018 of record NW_028281343.1, read on the forward strand.
TCTTGCCTCTCCTTTCATCAGGAATAATTTCCTCCCGGTTTATCTCATACCGTTTACGTAAAATATAGGGTGGTTAATAAATTGCGCACCTTTTGTGTTATTTCTTTTTTTTTTAAATTCTTTCATTGTCTACTTTTAATAACAAAGTCCCTAATCGTAAGTACGTATTTTTATCAACGTACTTCTTTACGTACCGCCTCCGTGGTGTTATGGTAAGCGTGTATAGCTATCGTTCTTGAGATCCCGGGTTCGAATCCCAGGGAGGATGAAAACAAATATAAGTGATTTTGCACTCTAATATTTTTCATATTACCCTGGACTGGTCCCTAAAGCGCATGAACAATCACTTTATCTTTATATAAGTAACGATCAAGAGAACACTGCACCAGTACGATGCAGTGCCCTATCCGCTATAGGGTGACGATACGGGTAAAGAGAAGAATACATGTTTGTAGATTTCTTTTATTACACAATATTATTTTAATGTGTGATGTCTAAAAACATATATTGACTTGTTGCGTGGTGTATCTCTACTTAGAATACCATTTTTTCCTATTTTTATCCCAACTTGTCGACTTTGTAGGCTGTTGGGGTCTACTTGTATAAACTAACTAACCATCACGCCGCGTTGCCGCAGGGATAACTAGAGATAATACAACGCCACACTACTTACTTTGTCTGTGCAAACCTTCATCGCCTATTCCACATTCTTCTCGCATCTTCTCATACATGCCTTCGATTATTTCGACGACATACAAGTGTTTTATATACTTGATCATGCTTTCCTCATCAAGTTTTCCTCGGTCTTCCCATGCTCAGTTTTCCATCTGTATACCTCATAAACTTATTTTACCGTTCATTTCTCACTCATTCGTTCCACATGTGAAAAACCCATCTCAATACACCTTTCTGAATTCTATCGATAGTGATTATCTCAGCCTTGCATTCGTTCCTTATTTCATCATTCCAACATCTATCATTCATAGTTTTGTCGCGCATTCATCTAAGAGATCGAATTTTGACTGCATTCAATCTGCTTTCATCTTATTTTGCCACTCCATGATTCACATTCATAGATTAGGGTTGGAACCAGGACTCCGTTGTATACTGCCAATTTAGCTTTGGCTTATAAGTTTTTATTTGCTATAACTGAACTAGAATTAGCATTTTTTTCAAATATCCAAAAACATAAATAAAGGGTTCAAAAAAGGTTTTAAGTTGCTAGTCACCCTGTACAAGTAATATGTGGAACGTATATAAATTGGAGATTTTGTATGCTAGGCTTTTAGTAAGAACATTTAGCAACTCACGTTTTTCCAGAATTCTAATGAGTTTTCGAGTATGAAATTTTACAAATATCTTTGTGTAATAAATTACCATTCTTTAACATATTAAGTGTTACAAGATAGAACCAAAGATAAAAATCCTACTTTTATATATAAATATATATATATATATATATATATATATATATATAAATATTTATATATATAAATACATATATATATATATATATATATATATATATATATATATATATATATATATATATATATATATATATATATATATATATATATATATATATATATATATATATATATATATGTATATATATATATATATATGTATATATATATATATATATATATGTATATATATATATATATATATATATATATATATATATAAATATATATATATATATATATATAAATATATATATATATATATATATATATATATATATATATATATATATATATATATATATATATATATATATATATATATATATAATATATATATATATATATATATATATATATATATATATATATATATATATATATATATATATATATATATATATATATATATATATATATATATATAAATATATATATATATATATATATATAAATATATATATATATATATATATATATATATATATATATATATATATATATATATATATATATATATATATATATATATATATATATATATATATATATATATATATATATATATATATATATATATATATATATATATATATATATATATATATATATATATATATATATATATATATATTTATATATATATATATATATATATATATATATATATATATATATATATATATATATATATATATATATATATATATATATATATATATATATATATATATATATATATAATATATATATATATATATATATATATATATATATATATATATATATATATATTTATATAAATATATATATATATATATATATATATATATATATATATATATATATATATATATATATAAATAAATATATATATATGTATATATATATTCAGCTGACCATCTAAGTATTCGCATTTCAGCAGTTTCTAGTAGCCTAGAGTAGGTGCTATACATCGTCCATCATTCAAAAATTTTGTATTTAAAACTATGTAATTAAAAATGTGTAATTTTAACTTTGGATAAAAATAATATCTCAAATAGAATACTACCTCAAGGGCGCTATTATTTTGTATTATGTAGTATTCATATATTATTTTTTAAATAAGTATCTGAAAAGACCATATGATGTAATTGGTTTATAGATTCCTTAAATAAATTTGTTTTTGTCAGTGTTTGTAGTTGTATTTTATGCTGGCGGTCCATGTGCACGGTAAACAATTATATTCCCTAGTCATGTTACAAATCACTATAAGTAAGTTAGAAACAAATGTTGAATAATGATAACTGTGTTATTATATTTGCTATCCAAAGTTACAAAGGAAACCAAATATGTGTATGGTAGAGAGCTACGTACGGAGAAAAGATAACGCAATTAGTTCATATTACAAAACCATTTTATCCAATTCGAGTGTTTCACTGTGGCGAGCGTATAACTTTACATTCAACCCATAAAAGCGGAGGAATTTTCGAAACACGCGACCATACGGTTCCAGTATATATATATATATGTATATATATATATATATATATATATATATATATATATATATATATATATATATATATATATATATATATATTTATTTATTTATATACATATATATAGATATATATATATATATTTATATTTATATATATATATATATATATATATATATATATATATATATATATATATATATATAATATATATATATATATATATATATACATATATATATATATAAATATATATATATATATATATATATATATATATAAATATATATATATATATATATATATATATATATATATATATATAATTGTATTGGAGATCGATTGGATACTTATGAGATGAATAAAAATTTAAAGTCATGTTTTGAGGCATCTTCTTATATGTTAAATAATAATCCGGTTATGATCTTGCATACATCTTTGTTAATAAAATGATCTTTGCTAAATGAAAGCTTTCTCAAACTAAACATAGATGGCTCCAGTGGACTGACACATAAAGCATCATAAGATTTATGATATATTAAGGAGTTGCAAAAAATTTACAGTACATGTATAAGTAGTGTGGTTGCGGGTCGAATGGTGAATGTAATACGTGCTTAAAATGTTCACTTAACCAGCCAGTGAATACCAGGACTTCCATATTTTTCTTCATCTATGTTGAGATTTCAAAATGCAAATAAACTCAATTAAATCACGATTTCTTTATTTCATTCAATGCGTACTGCATATTACTAACTTCAAGAACATTTTACATTTAAAACTTAAAAATATTTTGAGTGTGTTCAATTACTTTTTCAAAATGTTGTAAATACATGAACTGATCAAATTTCAAGCTAACATAATAAAAAATGAAAATGATATTCTCTGGCGTTTCTCATGTGAGTGATTATAATCCAGGATTTGAACCTCACATAAGCTTCTTTTCATCTCACCAATAGATGACTGTAGTGAAGTGCTAGTGATTCAAGAACAATGTTTCTAAATTGGTTCATATATATATATAGAACTTCCAAGAATTTGAGTAGTGTGGTTGTCAATAATGGGTGGAATTGGTAAATATTACACGTGTGTAAAGTGATCACTTAAACTAGCCTATGACGATCGTCTGTCCCGTATATGTCCAGACTTCCATATTCTTCTTCATCTTTGATGAGATGCCAAAAAATAGTATCAAAAACTTTAGCTGGAAAGATATATGAACCGAGAAAAAGCTACGAATAAGAACTCAACTGTGGATTTAAAAAGTATAAATTATTCGTGAGTCTATAATTAATAACCGTTGAAAAATAAAAAATTAATGCATTTCCTTGAATTTTGTAAGTCTGCAAGAATATTTACATGTAAATTTAATATAAATGCATATTGGTAATAAGAGGTGATTTTCCCGGATTTTCCAATATGATCAAGAGCTCTTTACCGGCAACGTTGAAATAATGTATGAAACTTTTCAATTGTCGTGTACAGCTCTGGCGCATTTTATTAGTTTTATTATGAGTAAAGTTTGGTCACCAAGCGCTACAAGGAGTTTCCATACATTGTAGCATTCTACCACTATCGACGTTTTACAAAAACATTCAACAGCCACTGAATACTTTCAATATCTAAAAGTTTGTCGTAAAACAGCAATACGGAAACTTCAACAGGAATCTATCAAACTGAGGCCAATTTCAAGAAGAAATATTGAAAATAAATCAAATGGAATAATCTTTTAAAATCTATATTCAATAATATTATTTTGAGGATATTTTTTTTATAATTATTAATAATATATATATATATATATATATATATATATATATATATATATATATATATATATATATATATATATATATATAATATATATATATATATATATATATATATATATATATATATTCATATTTAGAAAAGAATTTCACTAGAGACATTTATTGGTGAGATGAAAGAAGCTTTATTGAGGATGGTTGACAACCACACTACTCAAATATAACCTATAATATTAATTGAGTCTTGTTACGAGTATGCGTCGTCAAAAATAGGATTCATTGCACAGATTTAAATTGAATCAAGTTGCAAACCTTCTGTTATAGTTTATACTTACCTTCCAAATGACAAAAGGTTTTCATTAGGTTTAAACTAATTCAACTTCTCAACTGATCGCAAGTTTCTAGCTGTGGAAAACTTTTGTTATATGTATCCGTTCACCTGCAGCCGAGAGTGCACACAAAACTTTGAGCTCACAGAAAGAATACATATCGTGGAAATTCCTACAAAACTTTCCTTTCGGATAATCAATGAAATTCTTAACTTTTACTTGATTTTCCTTACTTGAATTGTCACTTTGAGGTTTCGCGAAAATGTTTTTTTTTTAATATTTTATACTGTTACAAAAGTTTTTTTTACAATTTTAATTCACTTTCTACATATTTCGTGTTTTACAATGAATAACACAGTTTTCTTAAAGAAATAGATTAAGTTCATATACTTAAAGATTAAATTTATTTGTTAGCATTTTAATGTCTAAATTTTTTCTTAATCTATAGGAACGTTTTTGAAGTACCTGGTTTCCAACTTTCTTTGTATAATTAAAATGTAACTTTGTTTTAAAATCACCATTAAGTTTTTTATAGTGATTTTAAAACAAAATTACATTTTAATAATAAAATGGAAAATCACAAAGTTAGTGCTTCAAATATAAATTATTTTCAAAGTTCTGATGGAATTGTTTGATATTGCAATTTGGTATTATAAAGTCATGTTCATATCTCGAATATGAACTTTTCTTTAGATTAGTATTTTTACCCTTACTGTTTTTTTAAAGGTTTCTACTTCTAGGACTTGATTCCGATATTGAAAAAAAAATATGGGATAGGTTATTTTCCTTATTAAAATGACTTTTAATTTTTGTTCTCTGAACTATTTTAATAGGGTTTAAGGCATTGTTGTGAGTTCGCCCTATCCAACAATGTCATACTGTAGTAAAGGTACACTGTTTTATAGTTTTCTATACCTAAAATGTTTGTTAGCCTAATATATATCTATATGCATTTCTTATTCTTTTAACCAGTTAATTAATGTGTGGTATTTTAAATTCGGGTCTATTGTTGCACCTATAAACTTACTACTGTTTTTATTATTAGGTACTTGCGAGTAAGCTACTTACTATATTTTTAATTTTATGTTTTTATTTGATTATATTTTAATATAATGTATACATTTACACGACACAATGTTTATGAGTTTATGGAGAAAATAACTTTTAAACAGATTCCTGGTATAATATACGGAAATTATCGCTTTAACAACGTAATATACATAATTTTTTCAGGAAGTAAAATGCTCAGAAAAAACTTAGCACATTTTACTTCCTTGTGCTTGAAGCAACGTTGAAAAAGTATTTTACGAAAAAAGCGCTACATAAATTTTGTAAATTTATTTTTATTATTTTTAAAAACACGTATCAAAAACAGGATAAAATATATCTAAATATAAAAATAAAAATGTAAAAAAATTAAGTCAGTGAAAGAATCTTTTTAGCATAGCATGAAAATTTCTGCTAATAAAATACTAACTTCAACTATAGATGTCGCAGTCGAAATTCAAGTCTTATATCCAGTTCATATTTTTAATTAAAGCATATATAGAACTTTCCAAATTTTTTGTAACGTGGTTGGCAATCATGGATAAAATGATGATTATAACACCGCGCAAAAAGTGTCACTCAAACCAGCTAGTGATATATCATTGGCTATGTAAATGCCCACACTTCTATATTTGGATCTCAATAAACCTTATCCATATTGGCATGTCAATGAAAATCTAAGTTCCTCGTGTAATCTTAGAACTATCTAAGATTACACGAGGAACTATATATACTAATATTACATATGAAAAATGCTTAAAATCTGAAAATTCTGCTTTTAAAAACTATCTTACGTCGAATAGATCTTAGATTGATATGTTTTACACATAGATAACTTCCTCGTTAGACACAAACACAGTAAGTTGTTAAACATAAAAATTGAAACTCTATGCTGACGCTATGTTTCGCAATTAACGGGTTATAAACACTTCAATGTTGTTTTATAATAACAACATTTTGAGTGTGTCCAAATACTTGTTCACAAAATCTGGATTATCTCCAATTACAGGAGTTATTTTCATATTATTTTTTGACATCTCATCAAAGATGAAGAAGAATATGGAAGTCTGGGCATTTACGGGGCTGACGACCGTCATCGGCTGGTTTAAGTGATCACTTTACACACGTGTAACATTCACCAATTCTACCCATTATTGACAACCACACTACTCAAATTCTTGGAAATTCTTTATATATGAACCAATTTAGAAACCTTGTTCTTAAATCATTAGAACTTCACTAGAGACATCTATTGGTGAGATGTAAAGAAGCTTTTTATTGAGCAAAAATTTTATTATTTTTATTTTGTTTTATAATTATTCATTCCAATTTAATATAATCAAATTCCTGCGTTCAATTAAAGGAATCTAGTTAAAATGAATGCTTGAATAGTGCCTTGATATGTAAAACTTTCAGCTGAAATTCAGTCGTGCAAATTGTTACTGAAACTTTTACTGAAAACTTTAATGCATCTGCCTTATTATCAACTTCAAGAAAGAAAAGACATTTAAGCAATTTTGTTGAAGTTTTTCCATTGTCGTTTATGTTACCGAAGCTTTCTATGCTAGGAATGGTGAGGATCAAAGCAGTCTCAATTGCTAATATGCTTGCAAATGTCATTTTTTTATCAGATCATCAGTGTATCATTGGAATTTTACGAATTTACCTAATTAAATACATAAATATTTCAAATATACAGTGAATCTTCAAACTTTATTCAAAATCCATGTGATCGTGAAACTATGATCTATAAGCTTAATTATAAGATCCGTTGAGGACTTTTTTTATAAAAAAAGAAAAATAAATGTATTTTTATTATTTACACAAATATTTTAATTTTATACAATTTCTGTGAGCCTAAGCGGCTTATTATTAGAAATAGGTATCAAATTTTGGTAGAATGGGTTCAAACTGAGACACTCTGACTTAAGAGTCCGTGACACTAACCACGGGACCACAACTCGACACTAATTATTTTGCGTCTTTCGAGGGTTTCGAAAATACTTACCTATTAAAAACTCTTCAAAACTCTTTGGTAAGAATTCGAGTCTAGAATGATCTCCTTACGTTCATATAAGCTACTTTGTTGGAGTATAAAATATGTTATATAAAAGAAAACAGGGATCGTTTATGGCTTTTCTAAACCACATTTTCCAAAGGCATGTACACAAATATATATACTATAGAGATTAAAAAGAATGTGTATTCGATTACGCATTTTACAGATCCGGGCATTATCAGACATTTAGAATATTCCATTAGTTAATATTTTTCTACAATTGTCCGAGACGACGTGTTTTACGTTCTAGTATCTACTCTATATCTAATTTATATCTTTACAGGACCAACTTGTCAAGTACAATTCTTTTTCAATGATACTGTAATGCCAAACAATTGAGCGACGGACATTGATCAATTCCATGACTCTTCTTTACCTCGAAAAAGAAATTCTTATTAATTTGTATTTGAAATTTAAATTAAGAATAAATTAGATTACATAACCCCTTAAAATTTAAATCTGTAACAAAACCGAACACCAAACAGTTTCAATAGAACCTCAAATATGGTATTTGGGAACCAAATACTTCAATAACCTCTCTTCAGATGTTAAAAAAATTGTAAAAAGTATAGGATATGCTTAAAGTAGAAATGTCTTGTAAATTAATCAACTTGTTTTATTTTTGTAATTTAATTTAATAAATAAAATACGTTTTATCCGCCTAATGCAATGGTATACCCTGTCTTCTATATTTTTTAAATCTCTGTTTAGAAATGAATTATTTTTATTGGAAGGATAAAAAAAACTGTTACAATATATGATAAATCTGAATACAAAAAAATCATGAGTACCAATTACAGTTCTTCACACCTATGCATAAAAAAATTATATATTTAAGAAGAGACATGAGACAAGGATGGAATAAAGAGAAAAGGAGATGAGAGTGATAGGAAAAGAAGAAAAGGAAAGGACAGGGAATAGAATTACCCTTTTAGTAAGAAATTTAGTAGAATTTTAGAAATTTAGTAGAATTATGATATGTTCCGAGTGTTAAAAATTTAAAAATCAAATCAAAATGAAATCATTTGATATTTGATTTTTCAAATATCAAACGATTTCATTTGAATGGAATCTTTGTAAGTGTATTTTTTAATCGTGTATTTTTTATCAAACGTAGTCGCGAAACGAAATATAAACACTGATTGCCTTTTCGGGCTAAGTCTTTTGGGAAATGATTTTGTAAGATTTTATCACAATCACGTTCATATGTGATTACTAATGAGCTAATTACTGATAACACTTATATTTAATTACTTTTTCCTCGACTACGCTTTTCCTAGGTCAACATACGAAGGATATGTGATACATGATACGTACTCATACAGTTCAGTTAACTTTAACCAGCCAGCGTATCAAAGCTCACCTAGCCTTATCTTATCAACTGCAAGCTTTCAGTTAAACTACGCAATATAAAAATATAACCTTTTTTTATCCTTTAAAAATGTTTTATAACAATCTTATCTACTAAAGTATCATAAAAGAACTTTTGCAAAATAAAACAAACATTACACAATATTTAAAATTATCTCAATAAAGACGAAGAAACGTTTCGAGAAGAAAATATGGAAATGTGGGTATTTACAGAGTTTTAACTTGTAACTGACTGACTTAATGGTTTCTTTTATTTATTTTGTATTTTAAAAACATTTTAAACTTTGTGGTGTGGTATTAAACTCTTTTCTTATCATTCATCTTTCACTTGGTGTAATACCACTTTAGGTTAACTGTGGACGTAATTTATATCAGAAAGTATTATAAAAAAGTTATTGATGAATGAAAAGGCGCCATTGCGCAGTTGGGAAGACGCTTGGCTGAGAAATTGGCGTCGCGGGTTTGATCCCTACCAAGTGCAAAGTAAATTCAAGAAAGATTTATTTTTAGTTGATCTGGGTAATTAAAACACCGTGTAAAAAGTAATCATTTAAATCAGCTAGTGATATATGTTGTAAGCCATGTAAATGCCCAGACTTCTATATTTGTATATCAACAGACCTTATTTACATGCCACTTCATCATTCACTTATTTACCTTCCCTATCCTTACTATCCTACCTGCAGACAAGGCTCTAAATATAGAGGCTTTGCTTTTCCTTCTTAAAATAAAAAATAAAAAAAGAGAATGCTCCATATGACAAATTTCAGATTTTTTAAATGTGTGTAAGTCGTTATTTAGTATGGTGTTAAGAGACATTTTAGATATATTTTAATTGAATTTTAGAACTTACATGCATTTTTAAAGTAAATATAAAAAAGACCGTTGCATTCGTTTCCGTGAAGCCAAAATCTGATATCGAGAATTCTACAAGGTTTTTGAAATACAAGATGGCGGCGCGAGGCGGGACAAGTCTGTCACGTGTCGTATCTAATGTTGGAGGAATGCATTTCCTGATAGCGTGACACATTTCCAACAGCTTGACTGGTTTTGTTACCGAAATCTAATCGCAAATAGGGTCTTAAAATCAATATTTGGAATACAGTTTGTGAATTATTTAGTTCTACACTCCGATTTATCCAGATTAAAACATAATTAAACACCTACATATGTAGATATATATGCAATACATTAAAGGGTGTACGGATTTGATATCTCGACTTAAAATCTCTGCGATGAAAACTCTCCGATTTATAACCGGAAACACGTTGCAAAACCGCGTAAGAAACACTTATATCCGGAGCATGTGTAAGACGGAAGATATCGTGAGGTGGGGAAGACAACGAAGGCGATACTGGAATGAGCATGTTAACAGAATCTCAGAAGATAGTCTTCCACGTATCGCCCTTCAAGGAAACCCTGAAGGACGTAGATCCCCAGGCAGACCTCCGAAAAAGTGGAGAGATAGCTGGTAGTCGATATCCTAAGAGCGACAGGCGGTGGCAGAGACAGATCCTGAGGATCTATAAAAAGAAGAAGAAGAAGGATTTGTGTAAATTTATTTAAGAAAAATAAGTATGGAATACTAGTTTTCTGTAGTTGGCAAAATAAGGTTGAAAATAAATTGAATGCAGTCGAAATGCGACCCCCAGACGAATGTGCGGCAAATAGATGTTCGAATGGTGAAATAAGGAAAGAATGCCAGGCTGAGATAAGCATTATCGATAAAATTAAGAAAGCTGTGTGGAGATAGTTTGAACGTATGAGTGAGGAAAGAACGGTAAAACAAATTTATGAGGCGAACGTAGTTGGAAAAAGTAACAGAGGAAGATCGTGGAAAATTTGGCACGTTCATGTATGTCAAATACTTGAAAGCGGCTGGGTCAGGAGCCGAAATAATCGGAGGGTGCGTATGAGGATATGCATAAATGTGGAAGAGGCGAACAATGTTGGCATAGACAGAGTGGCGTGGCGTTCTATTCTTTACATATCCCTGCGGGGAAGCGGCGTGGTTACTGGTTAGTTAGTTAGTTCAAACTGAAGTTTTGGTCAGCCAGGATTTCTTTACTTTATCTTCTGTCTTCAAATTTCTTTAAATCCCTTCTCTGACCTATTCTTAAACACTCATAGAAAGCATTAAATAGCATAACCTAACGTTACCTCACCTAACCTTACCTAGCCTTACTTAACCTAACCGTCTAAATTGACCTAGCCTTACATTACCTAGCTTAACGAAAAGGACATTATATCAGAATTACCATATTTGTGAAATAAAATTTAAATTTGATACAACAATTTAATGGCGTCCTAAAGTGGTGTACTAAATGACTTATGATAATGATGTGACCATAAAGGTAGGTACTATTCACGTCTGCAGTACTATTGCAGTATTTGAAATGTGTGATCATATGTAGAGTGTGGGCTCCAAATCTCGAATCGATGCGAGATTTTGTCGCGACTTGCTTATCCTGTATAAAAGTTGTAATGATTTTTTAAAAAAAATAATAATAATTTTTATTTTGGATAATTCATTAAGAGCCTTTTTTGTAAAATGCTAGTTCAAATGCGCTTCAAAGGCAATGAAGGAGGAATTGTAGAAAGGAATGGGAGAAAAGAAGTAATTAAGGCACTCAGGGCTCCATTTCCGTATTCGTACTAGCTTTATAACTGACAATGCTGGTTTGTACGGGTTTCTTGAGGATTTGAAAACAAGTAGTTGCTTAAATATCGCAGTCTGAAAACTTTTCTTCGTTGATTTCTTTCGCTGGTGAATGTGTAACTTTCCTATTAGATATTATTTTTTGACATCTCATTAAAGATGAAGAAGAATATGAAAGTCTTGGCATTTACGGTGCTGACGACCGTCATAGACTGGTTTGAGTGATCAATTTACACACTTGTAACATTCACCAATTCTACCCTTCTTATTAGATCCTGCTTTTTATCTGTATATTTGGTTATTGGTTTTTAAGGCATCCATGATCTATCGTCGTCTTAAAGGGTAACATCTCACAATTATAAATAAATTTTCATTCTTCCTCATGTTACAATTAATAGAAAATATGTGGTTCAAATGCTTCAAATGTCAGTCTGCAGTGCAGTATTGAAGAATGAATACTATTTTATTCTTATCTGTTTCTACCGTGTATTTTTAGTTATTATTGTGACGCAATCCTTTACAAAGACATTTACGTGCGATACCCTACAAAAATACGTTATAATTTAGGGGGTATTCAAGAATAGAGCCTTGGACCTTGCTGTAAATCAATTTCCTTGCTGAACTAATACTGCCACCATTTCAAGTACCAATAAGTCAGTGCAATGTAAATAAGACCTATTCAATACACTGATGCCATCTGGAATCAGAATTTGCTTTACAACCCTTAGTACTCCACCCCGCTACGTTTCGCAAACATCCCTTCCCTTAGCCGCAGCCCCTACGTTTATGTGACACTGCACGCCATCTAAGTATTGGAGTAATAGTAATAATTCCCCAATAACATTTGGAAACGCATTGGCTCACTTCCAGTTGTATAAGCTAAAGGTATTATATTAATTTCGCCTTAGTGTGCAGTCTTACCAAATGCTATAGGATCATATTAATAACATATATATGTATATATATATATATATATATATATATATATATATATATATATATATATATATATATATATATATATATATATATATATATATATATATATATATATATATATATATATATATATATAAATACTGTAGTGAGCGCGATACAGAGAATTAAACTAATAGTTAATTAATATCAGAGTTTTGCATTCGGAAGTTAACACTTAAACTACACGTTCTATTCTGTAAAGAAACAAATGTTTATTAATTTTCTTTTCGGTATCATTAACTTCCAATCAATAACCAGTTGTAAAATGCCATTTGTTTGAAAAAAACAACTCTGAAATTAAATTAATGCTTTCTACAATTCGATATTAAATTGTTAAATTTTCACGACAATTTTAGCCTTGGTAGGATGATGACATTATGATTATTTTAAAAAAAAAGAGCCTTTTTCCAATTAAGGGTAAATAAAGACAAGAAAACTTAACGAATATTTTTAATGGTAGACGAATTTAATTTTTGTAAATCGCTTAAGGCGATAAAGGTATTGTAAACAATGGGACATAATACGTTTGTAAATTCTCGTAAATATGGAATATTGAGTCACCAACATCCAACATATAAATTTAATATCCAGCATTGTAAAGCAGGAATTATAAAGTTTTTTTTCACAGCTCATGAATAGAACCAACACAATGGTCCGGTATTTCCAGGGCGACCATTAGTGCCAGAGAAATATGAGACAGAGCTAAGGGTGGGCAAATTCAAAGCACCTTTTTTCCAATACATAATGGATAAGTAAACACGGCAAAATATTGGGATGTCCTTTCATTTCAAAAATCATAATAACTCTTTCAAATAATTGAAAGCTATCCCAACCTGATATGAAATATTTATTGTTTTTATATGACAGAAGAATATGGAAGTCAGAGCATTCCAGGGCTAACAACCTTCACCACCGGGTTAGGCAGAGAGAATAGAACGCAACACCATCTTGGCAAACATTTTTCGCCTCTTTGACATTCATGCATCTCTTCATACATATTCACTTATTATTCTGATTTCTGACCTGACTTCTTTTGAGTATTTGACATACTTGATCACGCCTTGTAAATTTGTTTTACTATTAAAAGCCTTTTTCAATCATTCGATTCTCATACTTTTTTTCTTTACTTTTTCATTTTTTTATTTTTTTATTATTAATTATTTTTTTGTTTTATTATTGTTTTCTGTTAAGTATTTTGTATTTTTAGTATTTTTTATTAACACTATTATTCTAGTTTTACTTCTTATAATATCTATTGTATTCTTGTCACTGCCTTTACTATGACCTAAATTATATTGTATACCCACACACAGGCCTTGCTTTTGTGGGATCTTTTTCTGTATTTATATTTTATATATATTTTTTGTATTTGTATTTTATATTATGTTGTATAATGCAAAAGGATTTTAAATAAAGAAGAAAAAAACATACCCAAACCATCTGAACACACCTTTCTTAATTTTATCGATAATGCTTATCTCAGCATTGCATTCTTTCCTTTGTATTCGACATATTTGATCATGCTAAGTTTTCCTCGTTCTACACGTTTAGTAGTGTTTTTTTTTAATCTTTTGTAGTTACAAGAGTTTTTTAAATACTTTTATTAATTTTCTAGACATTTCTACTTAACAATCTTAAAATTAACTACGCTGTTCTCTCCAATAAAGAAACTAAACTCTTGTGCTTGGAGAGGGGCTTACCTTTATTATTTATTGTTTTTGTTTGTGAGTAATACAATTTATTTTACAACATTTTGAGTGTGTCCAAATACTTGTTCACAAAATCTGGATTATCTCCAATTACAGGAGCCATTTTCATATTATTTTCATACCTCACATACTAATATAAGAGTTTCTGCTTAATAAAAAGCTTCTTTACATCTCACCAATAGATGAATGTTGAACCTCTAGTGAAGTTCTATTGATTCAAGAACAAGGTTTCTAAATTGGTTCATATTTATAGAACTTCCAAGAATTTGAGTAGTGTGGTTGTCAATAATGGGTAGAATTGGTGAATGTTACACGTGTGTAAAGTGATCAATTAAACCAGCCTATGACGGTCGTCAGCCCCGTAAATGCCCAGACTTCCATATTCTTCTTCATCGTTGATGAGATGTGAAAAACAATTTATTTTATGTGTTTTTAGACTAGAAATTCATGATAAATACTCGAAATTTATAAAAAAAATATTTAAATATCTTCAAATTTCTATATCTGTAGAAAGGGTATTGAAGAATTTTGAAGCGTAATACATATAATAAATGTATATATGAAATTAATATGTATATTTGAATGTATCTATGTATTATGAAAAATAAATAAATAAAAAAAATTGGTTCCCATGTTTTGTCGGAGTTGTTTGGTATTGCATTTTCGTGTTGTTTGTGTCATTTTGGTATCTCAAAGATGAACTTTTCTTTATTTTCAATTATTTTTTACCATGATTATTTATTAATCTTCTTTGTTTTGCTCGATGGTCACCCGATATATTCCTAGATGCAGTTTCCATACAGCCAGGCATTATCTGGGCTTTTCAGCGTCGAGATGAAGTGCATATAGAAAATTCCACAACGGGAATAGTGGCGGAATCTTCGAGATATTTCCACCTTGCTCTAAATTTCCAGTCACTCTATTACCAGGTGACCGGAACCACAATCTTCCCTACCTTCATAATTTATTTTAAAGGAATCCCATTGAACACCTTTCAAATATGAATTTATACAGTCTACATTTTGACATCTCAACATAGATGAAGTGGGGATATCGTAGTCGTGCAGGAGAAAGTGACCAAGTGCATTTGTTTACAAAAACGTGATCATTGACTATTTGATATCTTACTAGCTTAGTATTGCCTTGAAATAATCCCAAAGTGATTTTAAACTTGAAAGTATAATATATTGACTTGTTTTGAATATTGAAAGCATTAACTTTGTGGATCATATTGATATATTATTTCGAGAGATAAAAATACTTTGTGTTTTGATCCACTCACATATTTATTCGTTAATAAAAATGTAAGAGTGGATCAAAACACAAAGTATTTTTATCTCTCGTAATAATATATATTGACTTGTTAAAAATGACAAACTGCATTGATGTTTATTTTCTTGCCAAACAAAAGTGACTTAAATGGCCCTCCTGAACTATTTATATTTTGTTAGTTGGTCACTTTCTCCTGTACGACTACGATATGTCCAATTTTATAACTAGAAAGATTTAAATTGGAAACAGAAAAATCAAAAAAAAATCCTTAGTTTTACAATATAAATGATTCCTGAAAAATTTTTTTTTTAAATAAAACAACTTTCGTTTGAATCAATTTTTATAGCTACATTTTTTCTCCAACCGGTTTTAACAAGAACCTTGTCATCATCAGATTAAAATATTTTCATTAATTGATTCGGCAGTGACTTTGTGGTAAAATCTATCCATTTTTAATTTAAATTTTACTTTGTAAATGCCGCTATTTCTTACAATCTACTGTGACACGTGTTTTTAAGCATTTCGTATTATTATAGGGTGTTTGAAAATGATGCGGATTGCATCAAAACACGTGTCACAGTAGATTTTAAGAAATAGTGGTATTTACTAAGTTAAACTTAAACTACAAATGGATAGATTAAAATATGTTTCGAACATCGAAATAACACTGTGTCACTACGCTGCAGTGCCCTAGCACGATTGAGTATGGACAAGGGTTTAAAAATGTGTCTTAAATCAGATGATATTTAGATATTATTATAAAAACAGGCCAGTAACCGAGGAAGTGCCAGTAACTGTATTTCCACCCTATTTACTCAATGAAATACCTGCACAGCACCAAACTACTAAACCGTATCATTTCTTTTTTTAAACGGCAGCAATATTGACTCTAGTCGAATTGAATAGGGGAATGAACGTCACCTAACCAAGATAACGCCTTAGACTTCGTGTCGACCGTACTAGATACAGCGGGTATATTTCCTTTCCGCTATACGGAAAACTAATTCCCTGAGTACTCTACTACCACTGAAGTACGAACACATTATTCTACTGATTAAAATTCTATTCCCTTTGGTCCTAAATAGAGTGCACTAAGACGCAACGGTCATTTGTTGCCGACTGCTGCAGAAATGTTGCAATTTGTTAGTGCTTTCAGCATTTAACGCGTCTATTTATCTGGGCTATCTAAGTTCCTCATTTCTAAAGCGAGCTTTCTATACTGGCCATTTAAAAAAATCATTAAAACATAAAACATCCCTACACATTTTTCAACTAACTAACTTATCGACCGTCATTCCGTTTTCCCACAGGAATAGGCAGAGAGAATAGAATACCGTAGAACGGGGCTACTTGAACTTTGATGTGTTACTTGAGCCCTGTACAAAAAAAATATTAAGATCTGTATTTGGTCTACAATAATAAACGTATCGACATGATTCATTGTTTCCCTGACAGGCGACACTTATACATTCAGTATTGTAGACCAAATATAGATTTAAATCTTTTTTGTACTAGGCTCAAGTAACACATCAAAGTTCAAGTAGCTCCGTTCTACGGTACGCATTTTTGCGATCGATAATCCTGAAATTATCCGGAGCATTGGTGTGTATGTTCCGGATAGTTATCTAAGACAGTTTCATATTTCATCATTTCCCTACCTCCTTTGAAATTAAAATTAATTTAACATCCGTTTCCAAAATGCAATCCAAAAAAAAACAAAGAAATATTAAGAAACATCCAAATTTCTTTACTCGTTTAGTAAAATACGTATCATTTTCCTACCTTCTACAGAATTACAATTTCTTGCGAAGCGTGTCAATGGGAAATAAATAGAAAACACGATTCTGTTATATCTGTCTAAAATAACCACAGAAAGCTGTTTCCGGTCAACCAATATTTTCAGAAAAATCTGTCCAATTTTTGGCACGCCACTTTATTTCAGACCTCTTAAATCAACCTTGAAATCCTTCAATAAATCAAATAACGTATTGGCACGCAGAGATATTATACTGTAGGATAAAGATGGCAAACCTTTGGCACTCGAGACGATTTTGCATAGCAGGAGAATGAAGAGAAAAAAATCAAAATGATTACCGTAGAACGGGGGTACTTGAACTTTGATTTGTTACTTGAGCCTAGTACAAAAAAAAAAATCTGTATTTGGTCTACAATAATGAACGTATCAATATGATTCATTGTTTCCCTGACAGGTGACACTTATTGTATATATTATACTTCGATCGATACCACGATCTAATTTTTTTTTGTACTGGGCTCAAGTAACACATCAAAGTTCAAGTAGCCCCGTTCAACGGTACCTAAACAAAAAAAAAAAAACAAAAAGTTTTAGAAATAGTTTTAGAAAATTCAAAATGTATTTAAATAGCCATGTGTATTTCAATAGTTTCATAAACGACTGCAACGAAGGATATGACGACATTCATGCTAAATATAGCATAGTTTAATACTTGTCGTTGTGGAATAGTGTCGGGTTGTGGTCCCGTGGTTAGTGTCGCGGACTCTCAAGTCAGAGTTTGTCGGTTCGAACCCACTCTACCACAATTTGATACCTATTTCTAATAATAAGCCGCTTAGGCTCATAGAAATAGTATGAAATTGAAATATTTGTGTAAATAATAAAAACACAAATAGTTATCTTAAAAAAAAACTTCCCGCACGGTACTAGTCCCAGGGGTGATCTTTTTGGAATAAAATCTCATTAATGATAAAGTTTTAAGGGTTCTACATTTTTTAATTCAGTCTTTTTATTTTTAGTTATTTTAATTTCCATGAATCAGAACATTACGATATTTTTCGGTGTATTGCTTTGCTTAAATTTAAAATCTGAAGTTACACAAACCTTTGAATCATTTTTTTCATCGGATGTGGCACGTGACAGAGGCGGAATCTGAGATAGAGACAACAAAAAGCGGACAGGTATTATTGCAATGTGTAAATATTTTGGTCGTATAACTATTTACAATTTTGTTTTTATTAATTTACTTTGTTTTGTGTTGTTTATATATATATAAATATATATATATATATATATATATATATATATATATATATATATATATATATATATATATATATATATATATATATATATATATATATATATATATATATATATATATATATATATACATATATATATTCTCTTTTTTTAATCATGTAAATTAACGTCTCGTTATGGGTTATGCTTAGTGAGGCGTTCATCAAAAATATATGATATTGTAAAAAAATTATGTTACAAATTTTATTTGTATTGTGAAAAAAGAAATAATAAATAATAAGAAAATAAATAAATACGAAGAAAAAAAATTGGCACTCAGTCTCAAAAAGGTTCGTCATCCCTGCTAAAGGAAAACTTTCAAAAGAATACAATACTGAATACTGCATTTATCTAAGGGGGGATAGTTAGGCTTCGCCCTAAAAAGGCTGTTGGATTTAAAGCTATAACTCTTACGTTGTTACATTTATTACCGACATTTTTCTTCCCATTCAAAGAATTTAACTTTTCTTTTGTAGGTAAATGTAACAATAAATCAGTACACTCGTAAAAAATTTAAAAATAAGAATTTTCAAGTTAGGCAACTTCTTCAACCATCTTGAAAGATAATTTTCGACTTATTTATATGACCTTTTTCTTCTGCAGACTCATATCATTAACGATATAAAGAGCATAGCATCGAATTGACGCAGTGTTCACTTAATCATTTATTACATAAGGGTAAGGTGATCACTCCTGCGCTCCGTAGTGTATGGTTAGCGTATTTATCTGCCGTTCTGAAGGCCGCGGGTTCAATTTCCGGGGGATTAAAAATAAATATGATTGATTTTTCACTCTGTAAAATAGAAAAGTTCTGGACCTGAAGCGTAGGATTGATAACTTTTTCTTCTTGTGAGTGACGACCAAGATAACACTGCGTTAATGTGACGCAGTGCCCTATGCACCACTGTGTAAAGCAAATAGATAGAAGAAGAAGAAGAATAGTTTTTTACCATAATTTCAATAATTTACATGTACTTATTAAAATTTTAAAAAAATCAACCGTCTCCCTTTAGAAATTAATAATATAAAAACACAAGCTTTCTAAAAATTAAATTTAACGAACATTATAAATATATGCAGACTTTACAATAGATAGCTAAACAAGATAATTCCCTCAGACCGCATAAAAATATATGTTCCCCAATAAATAAAAAAGTACGTATAACATGATACTGCCAACAACAAAAAAGATGAAAAAAAATCCCTCTCCAAGCACAAGAGCTCAGTCTCTTTTTGAGAGGCTCAGCGCAACTAAGATTATAATATTGTATTAAGTAGAAACATACGGTCAAATGTATAAAATAAAATTTAAAAAAAAAAATAACTTCATTAAATAATACAATAAAATTATGGGGTTTTTCTTAGAGCGTTGTGGTACCACACAATGTAATAAAAATTGAGATTTGATTGTTATTAACAAATATCGTATGTGTTTGTAGAATATATTATATTATTTCATGGTTTTACCCCAAAAAATCTTTATCAAGAATAAAGCCCGGTGATAATCCCTTCCTCTTGGTATTAAAAAGGTGTTCAAAGTAATACACGTAGACTTATTCTCCATTTTCACGTAATAATATTATTTCGTCGGGAATTTTTAAATGTAGGTAGGATTCCTGAAAAACGGAATCCCATTATTCTTTAATTCAGCCGAGAAGATTTATTCTTATTAAGGAAAAGGGTCATAAATTTCGCAGGATTATCAGGGTCTTGTACAAAATTGTCCTTGCTAGCAAATTACTCTTAAATACACACTCTACATTGTAAAAAGAGGGCGATCTTCAAAAAAGTTTTTTGAGCAACCGTAAAATATTATTAGTTTTTTTCATGTCTAAATATGACATTTCGAATTAAATGTATTTTATTGTTCGAATTTTACTTGGTTCATACCACATTTTCTTAAAGTCTGTTGTGATACGTGCTTCGATGCATTCCGTATCATTTTCTTTCCGTAACATCTTTTTACTTACCTTGTTAAAGAATTTTCTTAGTCTTCATAATATTATACATAAATATATATATATATATATATATATATATATATATATATATATATATATATATATATATATATATATATATATATATATATATATATATATATATATATATATATATATATATATATATATATATATATATATATATATATATATATATATATATATATTTATATATTTATATATATATTTATATTTATATATATATATATATATATATATATATATATATATATATATATATATATATATATATATATATATATATATATATATATATATATACAGTTAGTCATTTTCAACAATCCAATATATTATACTTCCAAGTTTTAAATCCTTTGGGATTTTTTTCGGGGCAATATTAAGCTAGTAAGATATCATATAATCAATGATCGCGTTTTTGTAAAAAATGCACTTGGTCACTTTTTCCTGTATGACTACAATATATATTCATAAATGAAATTCTAACATAACTTCATTTATAAAAAATAGAATATATAAGAATGAATTTTTTAAAAACACATACACAGACATGCACACGAGATAAATAATACGATAAAAAACTATTGAATCAACCATAAGTATAAACAATAAACAATAAGTGTAAATCCCTCTCCAATCACGAGAGAGTCTCTTTATTGGAGAAGAAAAGGTTACTACATAATATTAAGATAGGTATGTTAAAAGTATAAATCTCTTGCAAATCAATTGAAGTATAAAATTTTGTGTTAAAAAAATATAATATAAATAAATAAACCTTTTCCGGTGTCTTACCCTTTAAGGGCCTTTATTAAAACTTTTTACAAAATATGCTATCACCCTTTCAGCACATTTTTAATGAATTTTTCAACCAGGGAATTTATCTCAATCTCATATGTCCGATAATAAATTGTAAAAATGGAAAGAATTCAGGAGACCGTTAAGAGATAAGGACATATCCGTTTGAATAAGCTTTTTCCAATGAATAAAGCTTTCCTAAGTATGTTCTCTTGTAGACTATGTCGAATATTGTCACGCGGGTAGAAAGGGTAAGAAGGAACGTAAAATTAATAGAATTCGGAGAAGGAGATATATCCGACGAAAACTACTCTTTTTACTCTATGCCGACAGAAGAAAATAAATAAGATCTAATCTAACTTACAAAAACCTAAACTGATCCAACCTGTCATATGGTTTTGTTTCAGACATATAAAATACATTTCGTCTACTTTGTTGCAAAGTGGTTAGACATCTGACTATCATATATAATAGCAATCGAAGTAAATATTTTTTTAAAGTGAAACTTTTTTAGACTCGGTGGAGCAAAATTTTTGAAAAAGAGAAAAGAAGACTAAAAATCATGAACCAACAATTGGAAGGATGGAGTGAGAGAAATGTTTCTACTCTCTCCGTCGCATATGTATGTCATAGATAGTCTAAGCGCTTACTGTGTTAATACGTAGCATAAACAACCAGTAAACGCTTACAAATTGTACTATACATTAGCTCAACACGTTTTAATAATTATAAATATTAGTTAACAATTTCGATGGTCCCGTGTATCAGAAATGAATACTCTAAGGAGCATATCTGGCAAGAGTCAACGAGATAGAATTAGGAACACCAGTATAAGAAAAATATGCAAGATTTAAGATGTCGTTAGGTGGGGAAGGTAACGCAGAAGACAATGGTTTGCGCATGTAAGGAAAATGGACCCATCCAGACTCCCCCACATTGCACTACACGGCCATCCTCAAGGTTGACGACTTCCGAGCAGACCACCAAAGAGATAGACTGACAACTGGGAATCAACTACCCGTTAAAAATAGCCCACAAGGCCTACACAAAAAAGAAGAAGAATTTTGGTTATATGGTGTGACAAGTGAAATGGAGAAAAAATGCGAGCTTTTGGAAAAAAAAAACCAAACTAAAAAAGAATACATAGTCAACTAATTCAATGAGAGCAATGAATAAAATCAATCACCTATCGATAAAAACAACTGTAGTTTTCGAAACTAGTCGTGTGTAATGAAATAAAACTCCATAAGTGTAAAAAAAATAATAATCATAAAATCAACTGTTTCTAGAACCTAAAAAGTTTCTTTTTAATAGATTTATATTATCCACTGACACTTCGTGATGGAATTGCATTTTTAATATATTATTAGATGAAAACCAAGATTTTTAGCTTTTCCACTTTATTTTAATTTTATTAAATTATATCAAATCATGGTTATCAACTCCTGCCTTGTTTTATATATAACATAACAATTTGTATAGCCTCCCACCAGTCTGATGATGTCGGTAACGACGAAATCCGGTCGCTGGTCAAATTATTCTCAGTGGTTCCTTGTGGTAAATTTTTTAAAGATGTCATCTTTCTGGTGCATATTATTTTCAAACATTAAATTGTGGAAATTTGCGAGAACTTTTCTTTAAGCTTTTTTATTAACATACTCCAATGTGATGATAACAAAACTAAGGAAAATATAAAATATAACATTTTTCTCTAGTCGTTTTAAAAGCACTGCATGCCGACTATTCAAAACCGTAAGTCTTTTATTTTGCTAGTCTTTTTTCGGGCATTCTGAATGTTTTATATGAAATAATAAAAGTCCTCAATAATTATGAATTCGACAAACATTTAACTTTCGACAGTATGATATTTTTCGCTAAATTATGATTTCTCTCGACGACGTCTCTTGGGATTTAAACGAGGTCGCAGGGATTAAAATTCAATATTTCAGGAAAGTTTTTATAGAAGCGAAATTAAATATCAAGCAATGTTTAAGAAAAATAAAAATAAGAGTGAAAATAATAAAAATGTAAAATATTAACATTCTCATCTTTGTCCCTTTTGGCGTACTTACGTATAATTGCACAAAGTGAATTGTTTATTTTTATATGTGTACTTATATAAATATATATATATATATATATATATATATATATATATATATATATATATATATATATATATATATATATATATATATATATATATATATATATATATATATATATATTATACATATATATATATATATATATATATATATATATATATATATATATATATATATATATATATATATATATATATATATTTATATATATATATATATATATATATATATATATATATATATATATATATATATATTATATATATATTTATATATATTTATATATATTAATTTGTGTACTGCGGCTGTCTAGTTCACAAATGTTAAATATGATTGACGTACAACACCATGATAACATTTTCCGATAAGGTGATTCATTTTGCGCCACCCCGTATATGGTTTGAATGATAAAAAAATAAAATAAAACATATTATTTATACAGAACATATATCATTTAATGAGGATAACGTGAAGAAAAATAACAGTTTACATAATAAAACGTACATTCATTCATCCACGTTCATTTTCATATTGTTTTCTTGATAATTTCTGGAATTCCAGTGAAACTAACAATAACGGAAAAGTTTAGTCTCAAATATGAAAAATATAACATTTTTTATGCGGGTTATATCATTTGATGAGGATAACGTAGAGAATAACAGTTGTATAAAATCAAAGTACTAGTACATCATATTTTTTCCTTTCATTACGCATATTTCATATTGTGTTCCCGTTAATTTCTGGAATCCCCGTGGAGTTAACAATGACGAAAAATATATTTTAAAATATACAAAATATGTATGTATTTTCCATATTCGTGGCCACGGGGAGAACGGAGATATGTATGTAAATTACAAAAAAAGTTTAACCCTTCACTGTTCACTGTTTCTTTCCTAAACGAATTCGTTTAAATGTTTTTGTCCACATAATTTTTAAATAATATCCCACGCATGGGATATTATAACATAACCTTAATGTTTGGAAATGAAGCATGTATTTGCGTGGACAAAAAGGGTGAAAGTAGACTGAGTGCAGTCGAAAAGCGATCTCTCAAACTAATGTGCGCCAAAACGATGTATGATAGATGTTCGAATGGTGATATGAGGAAAGAATGAAAGGCTAAGATAAGCATTATCCATAAAATTATGAAAGGCGTGTTGAGATAGTTACATGTGAATCGAAGGAGTGATTAAGAATAGTAATACAAATTTATGGAGCAAATGTTAGATATAGAGACAGAGAAAGAACAAGGAAAATTTGGCGTTATCAAATATTGAAAATATTTGTAAATGGCTAGGTCAGTAGTTGTAATAATCGGTGGGTATGTATGTATAAAGAGATAAGAGATGTAGAGGGGGCGAAGGATGTATGTAAAGACAGAGTGGTGTGCCGTTCTATTCTTATTGCCTACCCCAGTGCGGAAGCAGCGGGATGGTAAGATAGTTAGTTAGTAGTCTCATTTTTATACAAGTAAAAGGACTCATAAAAAAATCCTATCGTGGTAATAACTGATAGTTTCTTGATTATGGCGATTTTGGTTAAAACACATACAATTTGACAGATTCTAACAGACATCAAAAGGTAAAAGCCTAGATCGTTCACACTAGTCTGTTTTTTTTTTGGTTGGTTGGAAGATATTGCTTTATAGCAATAAGCCCGCCAATGTACACACATATTGTACAAAGTTCAAATAAATAAAATAAATAAATAAATTTGAACCCATCACAATATTCATAAATTAATAATATCCCTAGCACATGACAAGAGGGTTTCCTGCACAAAATAATACAGAGGACGATCGAAGGAATAAACGCCAGAGGAGGCCCACGCCGCGAATACCTAAGCGACTTATACGAAGACATAGGCTGCTTGCTCGACATATGAAGAGCTGAAGAGGACTTCCGAAAATAGGCGAGAATGGCGAAAGAGATGTCATCTGTTGCTACAGACCAATCCGCAGGATTGAGACCAGAGAAGACGAATAATATCCCTTCCTTTCATTAACATCTTCCCGCGTTTCGAAGCAGATCGGTTGCATTGGACAGTACAGGGTTAACCGCGGACTGCCAGGGTTGAATTAAAACAAAATCAGTTTATGTAAATGCGAGTTTAGTTTAAAAGGCTTCATTTACTTAAGGAATTCTCGCGTTCCGCGATAATAATTTACACAGCGTGGGGTCCGCCAAGTAATAATTTCCCAAAAAACTCTTTCTTGATATTTTTTCTTTGATACGATTTAATTTAATTTCGTTTCAAGTGAATTATGTCCGTCCAAGAGTGACGGAATAATTAAAACAAAAATTCAATTGTTTTAAAGTACTTTTTGGTCGGAATTATATTCAACTCGGAGATTAACGGCTTTATAATACATTTCCCTCAAGTCTATTTAAGGAAATTATTCAACGTTAAATTTTCAGCGTAACAAGTAAAACTTATTCTTCTAACCCTTATCCACACCCAATGGAGCTTACGGCACTGCATCGTATTGAAGTAAATTATATGAAGGCAAGGTGATCACTCCTGCACTTCAAGGACTAGTTTAGGGTAATATTAAATAAATATTAGAGTGTAAAATCACTAATATTTATTTTCACCCCTCCCCCCCTGGGAATCAAACTTGGGACATTTAGCACGGTAGCCAAACACGCTTACCATAACACCACGGAGGCGAATAAACGTAAAACATAACTTAAAACCGTTTTTAATAAACGCATCACTCTTATTTCGGATCGTCTTTTCGGATCTATTTCGGATCGTCTTTTCGGATCTCATTATATATTCTGTCAATTTTCGCCATTTTTGTACACATTCATATGTGTGTGTGACAATTTTTTTTTTAAAGTTTACTAAGATATATCATAAATATCATTATTTTATTTTTTAAATAATTTTTCTAAATGCCTGTGAGGAGGATGATTGGTCTGTCGGAGAGAGGTAGATCTATTTCATCTCAGCATTACTAGATTTAGGCAATTCCTCTCGGATTACATAACATGATGTACATGTATATTGGTGATTTCGTTTTTCCTTATGATTTTTTTGCTGTAGGTTTTATTATTCTTTTGTATGCTTTCTTCAAAACTTCCTTATATTTCCAGTAGTAATTTTTTTTAATATGTATGATTGTATGCACATTGCTATGTAGGTATATGCTGTCATGAATATGTAAAAAATATTACCTCTACAGAGTTTGAAAATGATGCGGAATGCATCGAAATTCATGTCACAGTAGATCTTAAGTAAAACTTCAATTGAAAATTAATAGTGTCTGCCGAATCATTTGATTAATTTTTAAGAATAATTAATATACATTATGTTGGTGTTAGTATGCATTTTTTTCTTGTAAACTAGCGAGCACACGTTTTTATGAACGCGAATGTGTTGGACATCGTATTTATTTAGTTGACCATAAATTTTGCTAGTTGCGTTGGGCTTCGCAGCACACATGGCGTTCGCAGGCGGTCGTTAGTAATTGGAAAATTTGAAATGGAAAAATCGGATCTATGCCGGATAACAAATATTTTCCTTCCATAACTGTAAATACATTTCAACGCAAACAAACCGCCTCGTCGTTGATTATCATAGACATTTTTATCTAGATTGTAAAATATGCTTATTGTATATTTATTTAAATTTCATCATACACATAATTACAAATTTCAAACTACTAATACTGGCAGTACTTAAATTTAAATTATTAAATTGTTGATTGGAAATAATATTGGTGTTGCATTTGGTGAGAAGCAAGTAATTAGTTAGGATAAAATATTTTTGACATTTCAACATATATGAAGAAGAATATGAAAGTCTGGGCATTTACGGGGTTAACGACCCTCATAGGCTGGTTTAAGTGCTTACTTTACACGCGTGTAACATTCACCAATTCTACCCATTATTGACAACCACACTACTCAAATTTTTTAAAGTTCTATATGTTCATATTATCCAATTTCGAAACATTGTAATTGAATCACTAAAATTTTCACTAGAGACATATTTTGGTGAGATGAAGAAGCTTTTTTATTGCGCAGATACTCTTTTATTTGTATGTGAGGTAAATGCCCAGACTTCCGTATTTATCTTCCTTTATGTTGAGATGTAACATAATATGAAAAATAACTCATGTAATTTGAGATAATCAGCAAGTATTTAGTCACTCAAAATGTTACACATTCTTGAATATTTTTGTCATATTTTCTCATTTTTCTTATTTTCTCATTTATTTCTTTTAAATATGCTTCTTGTGCCTATTTATTATACATGTTTATTGTTTTTTTTTATTTTGCCATGTATTAGTATTCGCCTCCGTAGTGTAATGGTCAGCACGCTCGGCTACCGTTCTGGAGGTCCCGGGTTCGATTCCCAAGGGGGTAAAATAAATATAAGTGATTTTTTCAATGTAATATTTATTCAATATTACCATGGACTGGTACCTGATCACCTTTCCTTCATGTGTAAACGATCAAGAAAACACTGCGTTAATATGACACAGTGCCCTATGCACCATTGGGGTGCGGATAAGGGTTTTATTTTATTTTATTTTATTATTAGTATTAGTTTTGGTTATTTAAAAAAAAAACTTTTTTGTTACTTTATTATTTGTGTTCCAGTCTTGTTAACCTTAATCCCATGTCCCAAAATGAGAAATAGAAATTGCTCTTCGGGAATATTATATGTATATATGAATTATGTATGTAATGTATTTTGAAATTAATAAAAATAAAATAACGTAAATAAATAAATAAACTAATAAAGGACGATGCAAAGATAAAATAAAATCCACGATGCAAAGGGAAAAGAGCCTTTGGGCGTCCATGCCATTGCGAAACTTTACTTTCCTTACACCAGAGCTATTTTACTCTTTCCACTTTAAAAGGATTTACTCATTAATCATACCACTTAACTTATTTTAATCTTCTGTGAAAAAACGAGTTTAGATAATTTTATATTTCAATAAGATTTCATTACTTTCACAGTTTATAAAATACAAACGACCAAAAGCACTTATTTTTTCGGAAAATGGGATTATTTTAAAACGAACTTTCCAATTTTTTTAATGTAAAATTTTAGAAAAAAAGAATATTTTTTTTTTCATTAAAGACAAGAAAGAGTAAAATAAATGTTTTTTTTTAAATAAAATTCTTACTCTTTTGACGGTTACTGTCATGGCGGAATCATTAGCCCTAGAAGCTTTAGATTATTTTTTTTTATCTCAAAGTTAATCCTTACGTTCTATTAACTGGCAAAATACACTTTGTACTTCAAAATGTCATAGTTATGTGGTTTTAAACGCAAATTCTACTAAGTTCAATTGGGTATTTCATTTAAGCTAAAAACTTTAAATAACAGGGTGAATAATCCCAAGGATTTTAGAGTTAACGTATTTTGCCAGTATCCCACGCAATAAGAGTAGTGATAATAGAGTGAGTCAAAAAAAAAAATATATATATATATATATATATATATATATATATATATATATATATATATATATATATATATATATATATATATATATATATATATATATATATATATATATATATATATATATATATATATATATATATATATATATATTTATTATGACATGTGAGAAAGAAGGTCCATATGTGCTATTCGATATCTGAGCTGATTTTGTAGAAGTGTAAAATTGCAAAAACAAAAATAAGTATCTTCACTTGATTCGGTTCTGCAGAAATCAGTTTTGAGAAGCTATAATTTGGACATATTTTAGTTTTGTCTAAGTTTATTATTTATTTACAAATATGTTCATTTTCAATTTTCAATTCAAACCCTTATCCGCACCCCAATGGTGCATAGGGCACTGCTTCATATAAACGCAGTGTTATCTTGATCGTTTTACACATGAAGGAAAGATGATCAGCCCTCCGCTTTAGGTACCAGTCCAGGGTATTATTGAATAAATATTATAGTGAAAAAATCACTTATATTTATTTGACCCCCCCTAGGAATCGAACCCGGGACCTCCAGAACGGTAGCTGAGCGTGCTGACCATTACACTACGTAGGCGGACTATGAGATATGTATAATTATATATAATTATTGATATCCAAATTTGCATATCAATAGTTGTTTTATAAAAAAGACACGGCTGTTATCGGCTCTAAGTAAAATGACAAAACACGAAAGTGAAATTGGTTTTTATAAAAGCGTTTTTTTTTTGTTCATTACTTCCATTCGCATTATAAAACTTTTACTGATAAAAACGTCAACTTAATCATGATAATAACACTAAATTTGTACGCGAAAAACACTTCAGACGAGCAACCGTAAAAAAACTTGGACCGCGAAACGTAGCGTCAGAAAAACAAACACGCATGGACTGGTTTACAAAAACGTGTGAACATTAAATCACCAAAGTGTGTTATGTACTTTTTAATATTATTTTGATTGTGCTTAAATCTTTATACACAAATACAGTAATTTTATGAGAGGTTAATGTTTAAAATTGTCTTTTTACATTTTGACTGGCGGAAAAGACTGTAATGAGTCATTTAAAATTGAAATACAATTTAAAAACATTAACTTCTCTATAACGTCCCCTCCGATAACGCGGTACCTATCTCAGCGTTATAGGGGGATTTACTTTATACATGCTTTGAAATATAAAACGCTCCTGTCGTGTAGAATATACAACAGTAATATAATCTTCTTCCTCTTCTTTAGCCCTAAGTCCTCCACTGCTGGATATTAGCCAGTTTTTACACCCCCACAGCGGCTCGACTGTCCAAACTTAAAACACAATAAGGGACATTTCTTTTGAAAAACGTTTTATTGCGATTTTCGGACTAAGTGGATTCTACGAGTACTTAGTCCAAAATTGCAAAAAAAACGTTTTTAAAAAAAAAGTCGTCGGACCATATTTTTTGAGGTCTTCCGACGGCTTTTTATTGATGCGATTAGTTAAAGTGGGGAACTTTAACTATTAAAATAGATTTAGAAAAATTAAGCAAGCGAAGAGAAACTCAAATCTCAAACTGAGTGGTCATTTATAAATTGGTTTTTATTAAAATAAAAATGTTTATATTGTTTGATTTATGTGTCCTGATGAATAATTTTGATGGTTAAAATTTTTAATTGTTTATTACTATACCAATACATTTTTTGTTGATTCATTGTATGTTTTCTACTCACTTCTGGTCGAGTAATGTTTTCTTTCGTCACAATTACCATGAGTTTACTTTCTGATTACCTCCGCATTCAAATTATTTATAATATGTACTTCCAAATAATCAATAAGTATAAAACTCGTTGTTATAAAAAAAATTCTAATGTCTGTATGCGGCCCTTGGGAAAATTTTATGTCATCGATGCGGCCCGGGATGCTATGTGGGTTGGCCAGGCCTGGATTAGAAGAAGAAGAAGGTAGTCATTAAAACGCCTTTATTAAACTTTGCTATTAATGAGCGAAAATTTTCGTTGAATTATCGAGTTTCGAAACGAAGTTTTTTGACATGTTGACGGGACTTCATTACGCTTCCCCAGAGATGCCTAAAATCACTCAGTAAAATGACAACGATTAATTTATAACGAAAGTAAGCTCTGGACAAATACCTTTGCCATTAGACTTAAGGCTTAGATCTCAAGCGTGATCTAAGCCTTAAGTCTCGCTTAAGAATGCGTTCGGCCACGCTCAGGGCTGGTCGTGTACTCACGCTCATTATTTAAAAAAAATGTGATTAGGAAATTTTTATGTTTTTAAAAACATATATGAAAAAATATTTATTTTTTTATAAATATAAATTTTTAACTGCTAACCTTTCAATAACTGTTTTCTTTTTAAAACCATTTAATTATTTCGAAGAAAAACTTATTTTTTCAACGCAAAACGATGTTTAAAAAAAACATTCGATTTTTCATCCACACCTCGATTTAGAGAAACTAATATTCTTTCGTTTTTATTTTTTTACAAAAATACTTCAATTTCCTGCTATTTCTGTGAGCCTAAGCAGCTCATTATTAGCAATAGGTATCAAATTGTGGTAGAGTGGGTTCGAACCGAAAAACTCTGACTCCAGAGTCCGCGTCACTAACCACGGGACCACAGCCGACACAAAAAAAGGAAACCTAACGAATACTTGGCCTCAACCATTTCAGGGCAAAAAAAGCGGCCGAAGAGCGATATTGATATTCAGTTAAATCGATATTCAATTTTGGAATTAAATAATTTTCTGCTATTCCCACAGTATATAATTGGTAACTTCTTCTCCTTCTTATTCCTCATTACTGAGGATTGTGACCCTTATGGAAGCAATGACTCTTCTCCGGCTATCCCTTGACTGCGCTGCATGTAGCGCTCCAACCACCGAGGTGCCAGCTGCTGCTTTAACTTCGGTCCATCTTCCTCTCCCTCTCTTCCCCTTCAGGCTACCGATCACAACCAGTAGTTCGACGCTATCCTCATTGTCACATGCAACGTGTCCAAAGAACTGAAGAATCCCTTATGTACGGACATTGGCCAGAGTCAAGCCATCCAAGTGTAGTTCCTGGCGAATGGACTCGTTGGTGCATCTAGCTGTCCCTGGAATATGGAGCATGCGCCTCCAACACCACATTTCAATAGCGTCAATTTTTCTCCTTTCTGCTGCTTTTATGGTCTATATTTCAGCAGTGTAGAGAAAAATGACTTGAAATTGGTAACAATAGTAAAAAAAAAGAAGAAAATAATTGCCGGCAATACCATGCAAACCCTAGTGCCCTAGGCACTTCTGTTTTTCTTCTATTTCTACCAACAATTCTTCCTCCATCTCCTTTCCCGCATAGCAGTAATGTCCTTTACTTACGTCATCTCATCAAATATATTCCACTCCCATATCTAAGAGTCTGGAGCACAGGACTCAGCCGTACCGTCATATAATTCACAATCCAAGTAAACACAGCATTGATCCGATTCAGTGCCCTGTGGACCATTTGGTTGTGGATATAGGTCAGAGAAGACAAACAGGTGAATAATGAAATAAATAGGATAGTTACATCATTCATATATTTATTAATTTTTTGTATGTGCAAATATAACAGATTATAATTAATTGTAGTATTTATTTATTTACAATCTCTTAAAAACATAATCTGAGTCATGTAGTTTGGTCCTGTTTATTATGCATATACAGTAAAATCCCGATTTTCCCGTGTCAGGTTAACAGAGAAGGGGATTATGCAGGACACTTGAGTCATTGCAAAAATATTATATAAAAACAAAAATATTTCACAATAGTACTTTTAATGCCGAACACATTTACAACATTTTGAGTGTGTCCAAATACAAGTATTTGTACTCATTTGCACCAAATACTCAAAATATTGTAAATATTGTAATAACTGGTCAAATTTTAAGCTTAAATAAAAATAAAAAATTATATTTTATTGCGCTTCTCAAGTATGTCAATATGATCCAGGATTCGGGCCTCACATACAAATTTAAGAGTTTCTGCTTAAAAAATACCTTTCCTCATCACCCCATAGATATCTTTAGTGAACTCTCGCACACTGTGTTTCGAGTTTGATCAATATATCTAGAAGTTTTAAGAATTTTCAAAAAGCTGCATCTCGGAAAATCGGGAGTACATATACTGTTCTTTTGAATAGTAAAATTGTAATATGACATCAGTTCACATTACACTGAGACAATATTCCATACTTTTGCATAAAATTAACTACAATTGAAGTGTTTGTAGATTCACTATAACATCATGTTGTATTACAGCTATATGCAAATATTTCCAACTATTCCCTTATTTCCATCTCAACTAGCTTTTTTCCGTATTGACAGTACAGTAGAACTCCATGTATCCTAATCAATTGGGATCGGACCATATTTGTTTAGTTGGATTTTTTCACAAAAAAGGGTCTATTTTTTTAATCAATCATATAATTCTGCTCTGTTGAAAATGGGAAATAATATTATTTTTAAAGAAAAAAAACATTTCTTAATTAAATGATACACTGACTGACTAACCAAAACAGCGACAGGTGACTTTGCGGGGGGAAAGGCAATAGCGTACTAGACGGAATAATTATTTTGTAAATCGCAGTGTGAGTTTCCTTCTTTTTTCTGAAAGAGATTCGGATAGTCAGAGTTCAAATAATTGGAGATCTTCTTCTCCTTCTTCAAACCCTTATCCGCACCCGATGGAGCATGGGGTACTATATCATATAAACCCAGTGTTATCTTGATCTATGATGATACACATGAAAGAAAGGTGATCAGCCCTCCGCTTCAAGTACTCACTTATATTTATTTGAACCCCCCCTCCCTGGGAATGGAACCCAGGACCTTCACTACAGTTGCCAAGCGTGCTGACCATTACACTACGGAGGCGGACGAGGATTTAGAGTTCTACCGTACAATAAAAACTACCTCCTAATCTTACTTTTTGGACACGCTTAAAATATTTTCCCTCCAATTATACATATGAATACACCATTTTGAGTGTGTCCAATTACTTGTTCACAAATCTGGATTATCTCCAATTATAGGAGTTATTTTTCATATTATTTTTTGACATCTCATCAAAGATTCATCTCACCATTAGATATCTCTAGTGATGTTCTAGTGATTCAAGAACAATGTTTCTGAATTGGATCACATATCGCTTACTCCTTTCAAGAACGTCATAAATCAAAAATCTACAGTTTTCAGTTTTGCATGTTTTCGGAATGCCCAGAAAATGTACTATATCCCAGTAAAAGAGCCATATTTTTAACTTAATATTTACCCGCTACAGGGCAGAAATAGTTGTTTTTGCATTTCGAATAAAATGTATTGTTTAATTTTTTTTTGAAATATACTAAATGTTTCTCAAATGGAGAAAAAACCTTCAGGTTTTACCTAAAAGATCTGTTGCATAGTAAAAAGTTCAATAAGTGGCTTGATATTTATTTTTAATTCATTGTATTATATTTTTAAACTTTAAAAACGTTCTCCTGAAAAATCAAGTATTTTGATTTATGACGTTCTTGAAAGGAGTGAGCGATATGTATATAGAACTTCCAAGAATTTGAGTAGTGTGGTTGTCAATAATTGGTAGAATTGTTGAATGTTACACATGTGTAAAGTGATCATTCAAACCAGCCTATGACAGTCGTCAGCCCCGTAAATGCCCAGACTCTCATATGTTTCTTAATTTTTGATGAGATGTCAAAAAATAATATGTATATGAATACACCTAAATCTGTAATAGTAAATATAATTTAAATGGCTAAACTAATGAGGTATTCACTTATGGACCCTTTTAAGGGATGGCTTCTCGAAAACTTGCTTGGTGACAGTCTTGGAGGTGGCGTGGAATCGGGCATTTTGAGGAAGTGTTTCGGTGGACCACGGTGAATCAAACTGGGTGGTATCTTGGTCCACCAAATGAGTGTATTTTGTCCGTCCAGATCTCCCAAATTTCTTCACTTGCATCACCTAACAACAGAAAACATTAATTAAACTTGTCATGTTTACATAAAAGCCTTAGTCGCAATCACAAAATTCAGTATGCCTCCGGCATCGCTTGAAGCCGCACGTCTCTTCACACCAATTTTTTTTAGAATACAGTAAAACGCCCTATAACGTTGAGATACGTACCGCATTATCAGAGAATGTTACAAGTGGTTAATTTTTCAATCGTATTTTTACATTTTAAACAGCGGGAAAGACTGGATTGAGTCATTTAAAATTAAAATACAATTTAAAAACATTAAACCCTTACAATGTTCCCATTGATGAACGCGGTACCTATCTCAACGTTATAGGAGGTTTTACTGTATATATTGGATATTTCGTTTTTGTTTTTTAGAATATATACTGAAAGAATATTTTTATCTCTTTTCTTTTCAAAACCATATATTTATTTCGAAGTAAAAATCAATTTTTTTTAATACAAACACCAGGTTTTTAGAAAAAAAACAGTTACTCTAGAACGGGGTTACTTGAACTTTGATGTGTTACTTGAGCCCAGTAAGAAAAAAAATAATTAGATCGTGGTATCGATGGAAGTATCGTGACAATAAGTGTCACCTGTCAGGGAAACAATGAATCATGTCGATGAATCATGTTCATTATTGTAAACAATGAATCATGTTCATTATTGTAGACCAAATACAGATCTAAATATGTTTTTGTACTGGGCTCAAGTAAGTCATCAATGTTCAAGTAGCCCCGTTCTATGGTATGTTAAATGTTACCTGAGTTCAAATAAAATTAAGTTGCGGGCTATTGATTACTGGGCCTTAATAAACTCAAAAGTGATATGGTAGGAGTGTTTTATTTTTACATTTAAATCGAATTCTTTATACTTGAGATGAAAAACACATTAAAGTAGAAAAAGTTTTCAATTTTTGGCCAGGGCATAGTGAAACAAAATACTGTACCTTTGGCAACACACTTTTGTCAAAGTGATCATCCAGTGTCGGTCCAGAGAAGTCCTGTTTGAGAACATCTTCATCCTTATCGAGATAGAAAGCACCTCTGAAAAAAAATACAATTCAAAGAGTAATTATCATGGAATTATTTCAAAATTCTTCACCTTTGCTTTCCATGTTCCGGTTATTCTCAAACTCCACCCCCTAACACACCCCTCCCCCTAAATTAACCCTTCCCCACACTTATAATACAGACAATTATTTATCTTTATTAATGCTTTAGTTTATATTCAAACCCGTAGATGGAAGCACCTGTAGCTTCCGAAACTAGTCGTTAAAAATAAAATAATACTCATGTAGTAAAAATCAATTTTTGAATTACCTAAGGTTCAAGTGACTCTGAAATCTAGCTACGGCTTGTGCAACACTGCTTATCATGACCCTACTCAGGCTTCAACATTATAAGTTTTATAGCCTTTGCCCACTTGTGAGTGGATTTACTCTATGCTTAAATTTAATATAATTTCATGTAATTCGTGAGTGAAAAAACAAGTGTTTTTGCTTAAAATATTATACAAATCAATTAAACACAAATATATTACAAACCTGTGATAGTATTTCTGCAAAAACTTATATTTTCCTTTAGCGCTCTTGTTAGTCACCAATTTAGGGTTGATTCTCATTTCTAATCTTCTCTCCTCTTCTGTCATGTTACGCATCCTCTCAATCTCTAACGCTTCCTTCTCCAAACTGAAAAATAAGAAAAGAATATACACTATTGATGATCATGTCAAAATCTTGACAACTCAAATTCTCAACACACCCAAATCACGAGATTCCAACTTTTTTTTTTTTTTTGTTTATTTTTGGCAAAGCACCCAATTTTGGGTGATACCTGCCATACTAGTGATTTTATGTACTTAAATAATATTTTTTTTTTATTGATTTTTTTTGGGGTCACACGCTTTTGCTAAACTTTTTTAAATGTTTAATAATCGCACCGTTAACATTTTTCGAGTTCATTGACAATAGGTGTTGGACATTCAGCGGGAAGGACAAACCCTCAGACCGAATGTCCTGAATGAACTCGAGGTTAGGGAGTAAGGGGCAGTTGAAAAATACATGGTCAGCAGTCTCATCCTCCTGTCCACACGCGCACAACGAACAAGTTAGAATATTAATCCTTTTGAGGTGGGATGCAAGTACTGTGTGTCCGATCCTCAGCCTACACAGAAGGGACACATTCAGCTTGGGAATCCTAACTTTGCGGAACCAAGGGGATTTGGGTATCACGGGTTGGATTGACTTGTAATAGGATCCAGTGGATGTTATGGAGAACATTTCATTCCATTCCTCGCTTGCACCAGCTTTGAGCCCACTAAGGTAGTCAGGAATGGGAAGGGTGAATAGACTGGGAACTACGCCACAGTCCCGGGCTTCCTTGGCCATGGAGTCCACCCTCTCATTACCTGTAATTCCTATATGAGATGGAATCCAAACTATCGAGACAATTTTATTTTCAACATTAACCATATATAACATTCTTTTTATATCACAAAGAATATGATTATTTTTAAGGACAGAGTGATTATTATTTGAAGATAAAAGGTTCACAACGCTGAGAGAATCAGTAAAAATTACTGTCGGTGACAAGGATTGTTTAATAATTATTCTCAGAGCCTCTCTAAGGGCCACACATTCCGCTGTAAATATGGATGCTTCCCGAGGTAATTGGAATTGCTCTTCTATATTAAGGGAAGGAATATATAATGCAGCACCACACGCTCCTACGGCACTTTTTGAGCCATCAGTATATACTGCAACGTGGTTAGGCCAAAGTTCTTCCAACTTTTGTATGAATAATCGTTTAACATAAGAGGCATTAAGAACCAACGAGGTCTTATCTATTCCAATAGAAAGAAATACATCAGGTTTATAAATAGCAGCTTCATATGAAATGTTATATAACGGAAGAGTGGCTTCAAGAGGACATGACATGGTGTTTACAATGTGATGCCAGGATCTACAGAGAATAGGAGGACTGTCAGTATTTTTGTTTGAGGTTGATTGAAAAAAAGCATGAAGAAGTTGAAGCCTCGGAAAAATTGGATGATTACTATCGTTAGTCCTATTGAGGATGAATTTGTTGGATAATAGTTTTTTCCTCAAAGAGTACGGCATATCAACACACTCCGCTTGTAAGGCAATCACAGGAGATGATTTCATTGCTCCCAAAATTAATCTGAGGCATTTATATTGTATCCTATCCAATTTAGATTGCAGATACTTTGGAAGAGGGTCCATTATAAAGCACGCATAATCAATATGACTTCGGACAAGAGCGCAGTAAAGCATGTTCATTGTAGTCGGGTGGGCACCCCACCACACTCTTGAAACTGCCCGTAGGATGTTAATATTCTTTTCACACTTAGCCACAATGTTTTCAATGTGTTTGTTCCATGACAGCTTATTATTCAATGTGACGCCCAAAAATTTTACATTGTCCTTCACAGGAATCCGAATTTTCCTCAATTTTATATTTAACTCGGGGATGTTACGCTTTCTAGAAAATACTACTATTTGGCTTTTGGACGGAGCCAATTCCAAATTACTTTCCTCGAACCATGCCCCGACGGGTTCCAGTGCCCTATTCAATACACTCGAAGCGCGAGGTGTGGATTTGTCTGATGTATACAGCACGAAGTCATCCGCATACTGCAAAATGGAGATTTCAGGGGGAATATGTGTTTGAAGATCCTGAGTGTAGATGTTAAATAACAGTGGACTCAATACCGATCCCTGTGGCAGACCTTTGTACACCGTTCTAATCACGGATCCTTTTGGAGTATCTATGGCAATATCTCTATTGCACATCATATTAAATATCAGGCAGCCAACACCACTGGAGATCCCGAGGGCATTCATTCTTTCCAGCAGTAATGGGAGAAGGACATTATCATAAGCACTACTTGCGTCCAAGAAGCAGGCGATTAAGTCGGTTTTACAGGACCGTGAAACATGGATATCAGTAACTAGTACACTTAGGTTGTCGATGCAGGATTTATTTTTTCGAAAACCAAATTGCCAGTGCGGTAGGAGGTTATTTCTCTCTACAAACCACTCGAGCCTAGTCTTTACCATGCGTTCCAGAATTTTGAGAAAACAACATGAGAGGGCAATTGGCCTGTATGAAGTTCCAAGGGATATATCCTTACCAGGTTTGGGGATCGGGACTATGATTTGTCTTTTCCAGGAGTCTGGGATTGTGCAAGATTTTAAAATGAGATTATACATTTTTAGGATTAGGATCATAAATGGTTTAGGAAAGTGTTTGAAAAAGGAATAGGGAATCATGTCATGGCCCGGAGAAGAATCTCCAGAAGATTGGATTGCCATCGATAATTCATCGAGTGAAAACGGAGATGTTAGGTAGTCAGCGCCTGGAAGGATTGGGGGTTCTCTAGGGAGTTCGGAAATACTGGGAACGTAAGATGGAGCAAGTTTCCCAACAAAATCCTCTATCCAGGATGTACATTTGGAAGTGTTCACCTTCGGAGAGTATGATCCTCTGAATCTTCTTATTGAATCCCACACATCCCCGAGTGGGGTTTCGGGAGACAAAGAGTTACAGAGATTTTGCCAACCCTGTCTTTTTTTTTTTCTAAGAAATTTTTTAGTTAGGGCCTGTACGTGTCTAACCTCCAAAAAGTTGTCAGAAGTTATATTTCTTTTATACTTTCTTATACTGGATGCTCTATTTTTAACCATTTCCGTGCATTCCTTATCCCACCAAGGAGGGGAGTACTTGTGCAAAACCTTTTTAGATATGGGGATAGCAACGTTGGCCACCTCAATTATCAACTCGTGGATTTTGTTAGCTATTGTGTTGGGGTTGTTATTGTCACCATCGATCGACAGGGACTTGGACTTAGCATTCAATGAATCTTCAAAGATTTTCCAGTCAGCCCTACCGATCAAATAGTTAGATCTCTTGGGTTTATGATGACTGTGATTTGAGGAATTAATCATTTTGATGATGATAGGGAAATGATCACTGGAGAAAGGGTCACTCAATAGATTCCAAGAGGACAAGCTTGCCAGGTTGCAGGAACAGATTGAGATGTCCAAGGCGTTTTGGCTATGATTAGCCGGAGCAATACGCGTTGGATCACCATTGTTCAATATACATAAGCTTGATTCCTCCATGAAATCAACGATGGCCCTTCCTGCAGTGTCGGACGACGTACAGCCCCAGGACGTAGAATGAGCATTAAGGTCTCCCAAAATGTAGAAATTTGGGGAGAGACAACTCACGATAGATCTCCAGTATGATTGCTTAAATACGTTTCTGGGAGCTGAGTAAACGGAAACAATTGATAAATCTAGAATTTTTATGGCTAATATTTGCATTCTGGGATGTGATGGAAGTGGAATCAAATCGAAAATTAAATTATTTTTTATTAAGATAGCTACACCGCCCCTTCCGTCAAGGCGGTCGTCTCTGACACAAGAATAGCCAGGGAATGAGATAACTGAACCCGGAGAGAACCAGGTTTCAGATAGGGTCGCAATATCAATTTTGTGAGAGCGGATTAAAAGATTGATGTCATCTCTGTTGGATACTGCGCTACGACAGTTCCATTGGAGAATCGAAAGAGAATTAATTGAAGTGATTTGGGCCATTTTGTATGAAAGCTTGAAGGACAGGAATAATAATAGCAACGTTGGACGGTAAGGATTTTTGGGAGAGTAAGAGATCAAGTAATATGGTTAGAATGGATTTAGAGAAAGATTCATTAGAGAAGGCGAGACTCTGTGATAAACTTTCAGCAGAGTTTGAGTTGATGGCTGGGGAAGAGCTTTGATTGATAGCACATCCATCGGGTGATTGGTAATTTACCGAGCCATTGGGATGGATGAGAAGGGAGTTATGGTTGGATCGGTCGTAGCCGGGAATAAGAGGAGCTCTGGGAGTTTTGTATGTAAATTTGGCACGATTTTTTTGGGGAGCGGTAATTGTGGCGGGTAATGAATTGAGTGTAGCTTCACCATCTAAAGAGGATTTTGAAATGTTTTGAGAAGGATGTTTATTTGAGGATTTTAAGCTATCCGCATAGGATTTCCCCTTACTAAACGTCTGTTTAGAAGCTTCAAAATAGGAAATATTTAATTCTGACATATTTTTCTTAATCAAATTTTGGCGTATAAACTCTGGGCAATTACGATTGGTAGAAAAATGGTTGCCAGAACAGTGTATACAGCTGGCGTTTTCTAAGGAAGCGGAACATGACTCTCCTAGGTGGTTGGATCCACATTTGTAGCACCGAGGCTGGGAACGGCATACTGGTTTCGAATGACCAAATCTACAGCATTGAAAACATTGCATTGTGGGAAACATATAAAATTCCACCTCTACAGCGGAGTAAAAAAAGAAAATTTTTTTAGGGAGAATTTGTCCTTGAAACGTAAGCACGACTGTTTGGGTCGGTACCCATGTATGATTAGAAGAGTCTGGAGATGTTACTTTCCGAGAGAGACGGCGAGATTTGATAATTCTACCGCAATTATCTGGGAGGGTCACATTCTCCAGAATGTCCTCATGGGACCATTCTGTCGGAATGCCCCTAACCAAACCCATGCGTGACACCATATGATATGGGATGTATGCCTTGTAATTATTTTGATTGAGAATACCTTGTTTCTCTGCAAAACTATTTGCAGCCTCGAATGAATTAAGTTCTATGGCAATCCTATTGCGGCCAATAGCCCGTATACCACCTCGAGGTATGATTTCCTGTATTTTATTATTAAAAAGGAGTTTTCCTACCTCTAAGCTATTGATGGAGGAATTTTCTGCAATTTTTTGAATATAAACAATAAAAGGACCGACATCCTTTTCTGTATACAAATTTTTCATTGTTTCATCTCTCGAATGAGTGTTCATACTTACCTGCTTTGACGGTGGAGGACCTTCTTCAAAAGAATCTGCCTTAAGGGTTCGCTTATACCTCACCGTTGGGTGAATAATGGGCGAACCCACATTGGAGTAATCTTCAAATCTAGGATCTGGGGGATCTGGAGGTTTTTCACCTGCCTCCATATTTAATAAGTTTTAAAGTAAAAGACTTTAAATATAAAGAACAAAAAAAATATATAAAAAAATAATAAAAAAAAAAAAAAAAAAAATATTATTGTTGCAAAAAAATGATTTATAACTTGAAATGTTTAAAAGGACTCTAGTTTTATAAATAAAGGGCACAGAAAACGATAGTTT
Organism: Brachycentrus maculatus; assembly: GCF_059751285.1. Classification (NCBI taxonomy): domain Eukaryota; kingdom Metazoa; phylum Arthropoda; class Insecta; order Trichoptera; family Brachycentridae; genus Brachycentrus; species Brachycentrus maculatus. The sequence continues at coordinate 74,744 of NW_028281343.1, forward strand.
TAATGCAAAACTATATAATTAATAAACTACGATAACATTTGGTTCACAAAACTTCGATTATATTATTTTTAAACACAAAAAACTAGGAGCACTATAACTAAGCAGTTGTATGTTTGACAGTTCGTCGTGTTGTCGATTCCAACTTCTGCGAGCTCAAAGTTCTCACAGCACAAAACTGTAATGGCTAAAAATATGAAGACATTCCCGTTCAGTCCACCTTCTCTTGAGGAGTTTTATGTGGTTTCTTCCCAGCAATGAGCAAATGCTGAGAAGTCCCTGATTGGCCCACACTTGATTATCCCTCCTGTTCCCAACACAGATTCAAATAAAAACATATTTAATTAGCTAGAAGAAACAAAAATCCACTGATTGATCTATAAACCTTGTACATAATAATAATAAAATAAAAACCCTTATCCGCAACCCAATGGTGCATAGGGCACTGCATCATATAAACGCAGAGTTATCTTGATCGTTAACACCTGAAAGAAAGGTTATCAGCCCTTCGCTTCAGGTTACCAGTCCAGGGTAATATTGAATAAATATTACAGTTAAAAAAATCACTTATATTTATTTTACCTCCCTTGGGAATCGAACCCGAGACCTCCAGAATGGTAGCCGAGCGTGCTGACCATTACACTACGGAGGCGGACAAGTACATAATAAGCAAGGTAAATAATGTCACTTGCTAACTATAATATGAAGCAAAATTACAATACTTCAGGCTAATGTATAATTCCTTGTCTAATATGTTCATCCTTGTTTAATATACTTCAAAAGAGATTATTATTTTATAAAACAATTATTACATGTATTATATTTACTATGTACAAATTGGCTACCGCCATAAATAAAGGAAAAAAAATAATATCAATCCCAACAGCACAGTTTACTGACAACTCAAAATCTTGAGATCCAAATCCCGATAAGCAAGATCTCAACAGTTGCCAATTCTGATATCTCAAAATTAAATTCTCCAAAATTTAAAATTGAAGTCAGTGGAATACATATTGAACTGTGAAACACAGTCCAGAAAATGGTCACAATTTTATTTTAAATGAAACTTTTAAAATAAAAAATTACTCCTATCTTTCATTCCATTCTCACTTATAACTAGATATAATGATTTAAGCGTCTTGGTTTTTACTTACATATCTCTTTCTTCCTTATCTCGTTTAATTCTTTTCATCTCCCTGAGTTTCCACGCTTCATATTCAACTTCATCATTCTCATCATCAGTGCAGACATCATCTATATTGCTCTCCGTATCCACCTGAAAGAATATTTAAACTAAAATACATGAAATTTGAGTAGTGTGAATAATTTATTGACTTGGCGTTTAATTTGTAGAACTCCATTTTAATTTATGTATTAATTTTAAATCAAACACAGATTTTTTGAGTCTACTAAGTTGTATTTTATTAACAAAAAACACATAAAAAATTATATTGTGACAATTGTTTCGCCTTGTTAGGGCATTACATAATGCCCTAACAAGGCGAAACAATTGTCACAATATAATTTTTTATGTGTTTTTTGTTAATAAAATACAACTTAGTAGACTCAAAAAATCTGTGTTTGATTTAAAATTAATACATAGTGTGAATAATTTGAGTAGAGTTATAATGAATGCTGGACGTGTATAAAGTGATCACTCAAACCAGCCCATCAGAGGCCGTAGTAAGCCCTGTAAATGTCCAGACATCCACATTATTCTCAATCTATGCTGAGATATCAATAAAGACATGGTTTTTATAATTAAAATATAACTTATTTTTTGACATCTCATCAAAGGTGAAGAAGAATATGGAAGTCTGGGCATTTACGGGGCTGACGACCGTCATCGGCTGGTTTAAGTGATCACTTTACACACGTGTAACATTCACCAATTCTACCCATTATTGACAACCACACTACTCAAATTCTTGGAAGTTCTTTATATATGAACCAATTTAAAAACCTTGTTCTTGAATCACTAGAACTTCACTAGAGACATCTATTGGTGAGATGTAAAGAAGCTTTTTACTAAGCAGAAACTCTTATATTAGTATGTGAGGTCCAAATCCTGGATTATAATCACACACATGAGAAACGCCAGAAAATACCATTTTCATTTTTATTATTTAAGCTTATAATTTGACCAGATAATTTATTTACAACATTTTGAGTGTGTCCAAATACTTGTTCACAAAATCTGGATTATCTCCAATTACAGGAGTTATTTTCATATTATTTTTTGACATCTCATCAAAGATGAAGAAGAATATGGAAGTCTGGGCATTTACGGGGCTGACTTCCATATTCTTCTTCATCTTTGATGAGATGTCAAAAAAAAATAATAATAATAATACGAAAATAACTCCTGTAATTGGAGATAATCCAGATTTTGTGAACAAGTATTTGGACACACTCAAAATGTTGTAAAATATAACTTTGTTTGAAAATCACTATAAATATTTAATTATGACTTAATTATAATGTCTACCGGTTTCAAAGCTAACCGCTTCTTTTCCAAGACTGATTAATACTAAAACACTTTCTACTTAACAAAATTCAAAATATTTTGGCAGCTAGGCAAAAGAGCTTGGGAAGATCTCAAGTGGCATTATTTTTTGTGTTGATTGGCAGTCACATTCAAATGGCGTCAGGGATATTGAGTGATTGGAAACATATTTAATAACGGACTTTTAGAAAAATCGTTTGTTTATTTATTAGTTATAAATTATTATTAATTGCTTTTTTATTTCTAATATTTCTAATTTATCTAATTATAATTAAGATATAATAAAATATTTATAGTGGTTTTAAAACAAAGTTACATTTTAACTATAAAATGGAAAATCACATAGTTATTGCTTCAAATATAAATTATACGAGGTTTTTACGCCGTGAAACAAACCTTTTTCTCTTGCAAATCTCTTCTCACAGATTCTTCTACCAATCTCAACGCCTCTCTCCTCCGTTCTTCCTTTTCTCTCTTGGTTTCCGCTTCTGTCTGCTTTTGTTTCTGTGCAGCCTTCTCGCGCTCTATGACTGTCAGACGGTCTTTGGCGCGGACAAAAACCGGTTTGAGTCGGGGTCCTATTTTAAGAAAATAATATGTGATACATCGCTTGTGGAAACAATACCTTGTCAAAAAGAATATAGAAATATATGGAAATTTTACACTACACTCAACTGAATGAACGGATATGTAGTTAAAATAATCTGCAGTGTTTGAAATTAACACGTTGATAGCCACGGCAATTTTCAGAATTCTGGTCCAAAAAGCCAATATCATATAATCATATTATATTACTTTAAAAAAATCTGTTCATTTACTAATATTTTTTTTTTTAGAAAGAAAAACATTTGTGTTTTTAATATTTACACCTCCGCCTTTTGTCCGCCTCCGTAGTGTGATGGTCAGCACGCTCGGCTACCGTTCTGGAGGTCCGGGGTTCAATTCCCAGGGGGGGGTCAAATAAATATAAGTGATTTTTTCACTGCAATATTTATTCAATATTACCCTGGACTGGTACCTGAAGCGGAGGGCTGATCACCTTTCCTTCATGTGTAAACGATCAAGATGACACTGCGTTTATATGAAGCAGTGCCCTATGCACCATTCGGGTGCGGATAAGGGTTTTATTATATTATTATTATTTACACAAATATTTCAATTTCATACTATTTCTATGAGCCTAAGCGGCTCATTAATAGAAATAGGTATCACATTGTGGTAGAGTGGGTTCGAACCGAGAAACTCTGACTTAAGAGTCCGTGACACTAACCACGGGAACACAACCTGACACAAGCCTCTTCTGTTCATGTAAGCCAGCATTAATGTTTTGTAATCTTCGCAGAAGCCATCTATCCATATTAGCACTGATATACTATGAATTTTATCATAGCTGCACGAATATGGCAAGTAAATACAGTATGAGATAACTCGTAGTAGAAGTCCTAGCAAAGAACGCGAGTTATCTCATAGTTGGCAGTCAACATGTTAACCGGATCCACGCGGCTCGCATGACCGTATGTGTTTTAATAAAACATGCCCCATACGCGGCTGACATAAGCGTTTGTGTTTTTACATTGCTCCAAGTTTCGAACCTCAGTTCAACTTAGAGAGATTTTTTCATGGTGTGGAACTTTGGATAAAATAATACGTCAATCCTTGGCCTTATGACATCTGTTGAAATATCTGACTAATAATTTGTAACATCACAAGGATAAATAAAAGAACAGATCCCTGATTTTTCTTGCGGGTCGGTAATTAGTCCGCGCCATAATCATGCCCTATATCTGTCTCACTCTCGACGCTACGCATCGCCAGTGGGTAAGAGTGACACACGATGCGTGCTTTGATTTATTTATGTTAAATTTGTTTATATCACGATATATTTGAAGAATAATGTGATACACGTGTATTATAGAGTACCAAAGAGGCACAATGAATCCCATTGAACGTTTTTGTTTAGGAAAATAAATCGTTTCTTAACTAAATACATGATAAAAGTAATCATTTAAAAAACGGCAAAATACGTTGCGCATGGGCGTCTCTTAGGAACAAAGTTAACGCGGTTAAAAGGTTAATAGCAAAGTGGTTCAAATGGTGATTAAATTTGATATTTGTTATAATATTGATTTAGAACGTGTCGTACCAGTGTCTTCTTCGCTGTCCGTATACTCATCATCCTCTGCATCGTCATCATCATCATCGTCATCAGATTCATCTTCGTCCTTCTTCCCCGGAGGAGCCACTCCGGGCAGGATACCTTCCTCTTCCTTCTCCAGAAGCTCCTTCTCCTCGTCCACAGCCCGAGACATCAATTTCTGACGAAGCAACTTTCTGCAAAAACATGAAATAAATATTTTAAGTTAATCTTCATATTGCGCTGCACGGCTAACCTCAAGGTAGACGACTTCCGGGCAGACTATGAAAGAAATGGATCGACAGCGAATCAACATTGCAGGAGGCTAATCTATCTTAAAACCAGACCACAAGGCCTACACCAAGCAGAAGAAGAAGTATTATGGTCATACTGCACTTTAGGCCCTTAAGTCAACTCGAAAATATGCAATTTTTACTTAATGATGCAGTAGTATAAAGTTTTCAACGTTCTGTAAACTGGCGAAATACACTAGGTAGTTTAAAATGTCGTATTTATGTGGTTTTAAAAATAAATTCAACATTAAGTTCAACAGCGGGTATTTTATTCAAGCTAAATGCTTAAATAACAGGTTAACTTATTGGGTAATATATCCAAAATTAAACAAGGTTATTGGATTGAATTTTACTTTTATTTACATATATCGCTCACTCCTTTCAAGAACGTCATAAATCAAAAAACTTGATTATTCAGGAGAACGATTTTTAAGTTTAAAAATAAAATGCAATGTATTAAAAATAAATATCAAGCCACTTATTAAACTTTTTACTGTGCAACAGATCTTTTGAGATGAAACCTGAAGGTTTTTTCTCCATTTGAAAAATATTTATTTTATTTAAAAAAAAATAATTAAACAATACATTTTCTTCAAAATGCAAAAACAACACTTTCTGCCCTGTAGCGGGTAAATATTATGTTTAAAATATGCCGCTTTTGCTGGGATATAGTACATTTTCTGGGTATCCCGAAAACATGCAGAACTGAAAATTGACAAATTTTGATTTATGACGTTCTTGAAAGGAGTGAGCGATATATGATAATATGTGACGCATTTTGTCTTTTATCAAACACTCCTTAGAGTGTTTGATAATGTCTTAATAAGGCGAAACGCGTCACATATTATTATATATATCATAGTCATACAGGAGAAAGTGACCAAGTGGATTTTGTACAAATACATGATCATTGACTATTTGATATCTTACTAGCGTAATATTGCCCTGAAAAAATTTCAAAGTATTTTAAACTTGGAAGTATATAATATATTGACTTGTTTAAAATGACTAGCAAAAGTGACTTAAATGGCTCTCCTGAACATTTTACGTTTTGTTAGTTGGTCACTTTCTCCTGTACGACTACGATATGTAAATAAAAGTAGAATTCAATCCAATAACCTTGTTTAATTTTGGATATATTACCCAAAAATTTAAAATGGAATTCTACCAACTGTCTGCAGTTAAAATAAATAATTTAGAGTTAACGTTTTTTGCCAGTATACCCACGATATATTCCCAATCATTAGGGAAATAAAGATCTCCAAATTAAGCGAGTGTTTTTGCCTAGAATTTTCACTCATGAATTACATGAAATTATAGTAACTTTAAACATAAAGAGTAAATCCACTCACGAGTAGGCATAGGCTATGAAACATATAAAGTTGAAGCCTGAGTAGGGACATGATAAACGGTGTTGCATAAGCCGTAGCTAGATTTCAGAGTCACTTGGAGGTTAGGTAATTAAAAAAAAAAAACTCCAAATTAATCATGTACATTTTTTACCTTGGAGATGTTGACTCACCTCCTCAGTTCGATCTCCTCCTCATCCAGCTCTTCGTCCGACTCTCCGGAGCTGTCCCCACTGCTGAGCTCTCCCCTCCTGCGGTCCCCCGCCGCCCTGGCGCCCTCCGCCGCCGCGGGCTCCGCCTCCATCAGCACCTCGGGCTCCACCGTGTGGCGCCGCCTGACCTCGCCCCCGTCATCGCTGTCCGGGGCGGCCCTAGCAGCCCTCAAACGGCGCAAACGAGGATCGTCGGTCTGGCAAATAAAATGCAATAGAAAAGTACCAAAAAAAAAGAATCGATAACATTTAAAAATTTGCTTAGATTATTTATAGAAGAGACAGATTTAAGCTCCCTTTTCTTGTAGTACATGCTCGCTAGCTTTTCACTTTTTACGTTTTCAACTTTTTTTTTAAAGTTTTTAATTTTATTTTTAAAAAAATTAAATAAAAATATGTTTTCTGAGAGTCGAGTATTTTGTGTATTTTATATTAACACTATTATTCTAGTTCTACTTATAAAACCTATACCCTTATACCCTTTACTATGACTAAATTATATTGTATACCCACACACAGGCCATGCCTTTGTGGGATCTTTTTTTGTATTCATATTTATATTTTATTCATATTTTTGTATTTGAATTTATGTTATATAATGCAAAAGAATTTAAAATAAAGAAGAAAAAAAAACATCTTGACGGGACTTTATTACTTTATTACGCTTGCCCAGAGATGCCTAAAACCACCCAGTAAAATGACAATGATTAATTTACAGCGAAAGAAAGTTCTGGACTAATACCTTCGCCATTAGACCATTTCAGAACATGATAAGACAAGACGTCATCACTAGATGTTCCTCATTTAGTGTGGGTAGGCTCAATTTTTGAAAAAGAATGATTTTAATTGGAAACAGAATGTGCAAAAGAAGGAGTGTAGTTGACAAAAATTGATGAGGCATAGTAATAAATTTCTCACTGCCATTTTTTTTGCGATCAGTGATCTGTCATTTAAATCATAATTTCAATTCACATGGGCGATACATACACACCAGCAGATTTGGCTATGAATCATTACGATCATCACCTCCGGTTTGTATGGAAAACGCCTAACCAGTCAGTAGATTGTTCTGTAACTTTCATACTTTTTAAAAATTTTAGTTTCACTTAGAAAATACCACTATTTCTTAAAATCTATTGTGACACTGTTTTGATGCACTCTGCATCATTTTCAAATTACCATATATTTTATAAGATTTTTAGAAATAGTGGTATGTACTGAGTAAAACCTAAATTAAAAATGAACAGATTTTACCGCAGTGACTGCTAACTCAATTCATGAAACCATACTTACAAATCGTTGCCTTGTCACTCTTTTCCAGACTTCTCCCTTTACTTTTTCTTTTACCTTCCATCAATATAACATACCTCTTTATCAGAATCCACATCCATTTTGTCATCTTTGGGCTCTTTGACGACTTGCGGAAGAAAATGATGTCTCTTTTCCAGTTTTTGTTGGTCTATAAAGTCCTCCGCTCCCGATTCTTCATCCGAAGAGGAAGCTGGCGCATATTCAGGTCTTTTTCCAGAGATATATCTCTGAACTTTAACCTTTTGCATAGACACTTCACCTGAAAATTTTTGTTTAACATGTTTATATATTTTTTGACATATACTTTGATTATTTTACTTTTATTTTATACACATATACTCATTCATCCAAACCGTGATCCGTACCCCAATTGAAACCGTACGGTACCGAACGGTAAAACAAATTTATCAGGAGAATGTAGTTGGAAAAAGGAGCAGAGGAAGACCAAGAAAAACTTGGTATGATCAGGTATGCCAAACACTCAGCGGTCAGGTTAGGAGTCAAAATAATTGGTGGGTATGTTTGAGGAGATGCATGAACGTGGAAGAGGCGAAGAATGTTTGCAAAGACAGAGTGATGTGGCATTCTATTCTCTCTGCCTACTGTGATGGTTACTAGTTATTTATATGACCAAGAATTCATAGAAATTGACTGAGCATAAGATACAATAATTTATTTTATAATAAAAAAAAAATTTATATGAAATACAAGTCTGAGGTTTCAGAACACATAATAAAATATAATTTAAGGTTAGGTTCTTGACTTGAGATTCTCAGTGTATCATTATCTCGTTCTTTGCGTGTTCGTCTTAGTACATTTACATTAAAATATTTCAATTAAAAACATGCAATTTTATTATATTTATACAGTCGAAATTGAATGAATGGAGGCATTGTCAATGGTAGAGGGTGAAAACTTTAATGCACAAATAGTGGAAATACCTTTGTCATTCCGAACTGGGATTGCACCAGCAGTACTTTGGATCGCCATTTGAAGTGTAGAATTCATTTTTAAAACAGAATCTTCAATCTACTATTAACTAATGCTATTATTTTAAAACAAAAAACGCTATAAGGCTGAGCTGTTGACAACAACTGTCAAACAATTATAAAGACCATAGACTGACCAATGATAAAATTGCAAAAGCAGTGCTACCAACTTGTGTGAATCCTAAATTGCTTGCCAGAAAGAAAAATTATATCAAGTTCTAACTGGAAACAAAAATCGGGGTAACATGTATCAACTAGATCAGAGGTTCCAAAACTCTTTTATCTCGTAGACCCCTTGCCTTACCTGATATTGATTTTTATCAAAATTATTAACTTCAAATGTATTTTTGACAGCCGGTATATGTAGTGTTACTCACTTTGAACCACACATGTTAGGTTTTATACATTTATATTTTAAATTCAAATTAAAACATAGACCCCTTGCAAGTTGCCATAGACCCCTGGGGGTCGATATAGACCACTTTGGGAATCACTGAACTAGATCAATGATACTCAACCTTTTTTTTCTTCGGGCCAAATACATATTTTTGTAAAGCTACGCGGGCTACAACACTATACTGGTATGACAAAAATATCATGAAACCCACTACCCCCTTTTTTTTGGAAAACCATTTGAGATTTATAAAAATATAACCAAAACGGAATAATAATAGTACATATCACTTATCAGCATACGGTTCGTTCAAAATTACAATAGTGAAAAAAAAACTCAAAAGTATCATGTATCCATCGTGTATTTTGAAATTAGTGTGATTTTTGACATTGGGATAAATTTTCAACAATTTTAGACAAATCGGGTTTATAATTGCTGCATGCTACCCTCAATACGTCATCAAGGTGAGAATCGGTAAGTCGATTCCTGTACGCATTATTCGCATATTTCATTTTGGAATATGATGACTCACCAAGATATGTTGATGCAAACAATGTGAGGAGCAGGCAGGCACAATTTTTTACAGTCTTGTATTTTTCAGAAGCTAATTCCCAAAAATAGATGTATTCCTTCCCCTCTCTTTTTTCTTCAAAAATAGCTTTCAGATTAGTATCATTCTTAAATTCGATAAATTCATATAAAAAAAGCACTACATAATTATATCCCAATGCAGCTAAATGTGTTAAAGTTGCTATATCTAGGTGCCAGGGATTTTTTATGAGTAGCAAACAATTCTCAATACTACCTAAGTCCTGAAATTTGCTCTTAAATTCCTTAGCTAAGGCAGCTAAATAATTTTAAAATATCTTATAGTTTTCTTCAGAAACATATATACCATCTTGTTTAGCTTTTATAACAGTTGGAAAGTTATGCAATACTTGGTCTCTATTTCTTCATGGTAGATGTTCAATTTCTCTTCAAAAGCAAACACTTTATTCGCCATCTGCGAAATGATTTTATTTTCGCCCTGTAGGCCACGATTGAGTTCATTAAGTTTTTCTGTGATATCACACAGAAAAGCTAAAAGACACCACCATCCGTCATTATTAAGTTCGCTGTAAATTTTATTATTTTGTTGTAAAAACAAAATAATTTCATGCCTCAAAAAATAAAACCGTTCCAGAACTTTACCTCGGCTTAGCCATCTCACCGAGGTATGTAAAAGAATGTCACAATAGTTACTGTTCAATTCTTCCAAAAGACTTTTAAACTTCCTGTGGTTCAGTTCTTGGGCTCTAATATAATTATAAAGTTTATACTATAATACGTTCATGTAATCCATAATTATATTACTAAGGAATACAAAAGTTGTCAGCTCGTATCTATTATATTTTATATTAATATTCTCATTTTAAAGTCGAGTTGTAGTAAATACATATCACCGGGAGGGGAAGGTTAATAAAATATAAATTATTAAACATTCATTGGATGATTTGCCAAAAAACAAACATAAGTTGTAAAGAAAAATGAACTTGTGTATACTTTTCCTATCTGTTTCGTATGAAACGTATATGTGCCTAGGGCAATAACAGGAACATCTATAGCTGAAAACAATTCTTGTGCTTGTGAATGGCCTAAACCAACTGCCATTGCTCTCCGCGTAAAAGAAGTATTTATATCTTGATTATCAGTAATATTTTTCGAACTTTTTATAACGTCAAATGGTTTGTTGTCTATGGTTTTTAGAGCTGTTATAGTAGTAATGTGGATTGTTTGTTTACCACTATATAAACTACCAATTGTATTATACAAATATGAGGGTATGGGGGGGGGGAGGATGGACCATAGACATCAACAAATAGAGCCGCAAATAATTTAGCAATGTTACCAATACCAAAATATGTTCATCGTTTCTGTGACGTCATTCATTACTTACTTACGAAAACAGCGTATTTACAAAGGCGAATTTTCCAAAAGAAAATGATGATTGAAAATATTATTCCTAGTTGTAAACACAAAACGAGTCTAATACAATCCTTTATAGGTTGAGTAAGTTAAATTAGATATTCCTCCCATCTGACAAAGATCCATTATGTAGCTCACATCCTTTTTGAGTTTGGAGACCACTGTACTAGACAGTATGTTATAGTCTTTGGGTATATGTGTATTATACTATTTAGTCTATGGTCAGATCAGTCAGATGTCAAGTAAAATGTCAAGTGTCAAACTAATTTACTCTAGTTATTTGTCGGTATTTTTCTGCGAAAAATAATTTTATTATATTATCTGCGTTTTTAGTTGGTATAGTAAAATGAATTAATTGTATATAATGCTCTGCTGACTGCTATTTTTCGTCGGATTTTTATGTTTAGATTAGTGAGTGAATTTGCCTTATCAAACAATGGAAAATCAGGATACCAATGAGGTAAAGACTTTTGTTTTTTTTTTGGATTTATTTAGTTAAATAATAAAAATTATGTATCATACGTATTTCTGTTTTTAATTGAATTTTGTATGTTGTCTATTTAAATTATCTTTAGGTTGTAGATGATGCGCAGATTTTAAAAGAGAAGGGAAATGAGTGTATCAAGGATGGGAAATTTAAGGAAGCCGTTTTACTTTATACGCAAGCCATTCAAATAGACCCGGAGAATTTCTCTCTCTACAGTAATCGTTCACTGGCTTACCTGAAATTAAAACATTATTTCCTTTCTTGGCAAGATGCAAAACAGACTATACGTCTTCAGCCACAGTGGGCTAAGGTAATTTGTATAAATATATGTATTTTTGTTAAACTACATTTGAACTTTCTTATAACAATCTGTTATCTACTGGGGATCTCTTTACTATCCATATTTTTATTAGACTTGAATCTTTTCCTCTGCGTATTTTTAATTATATTTAATGAAATTTTACTCCCCAGCTCTGATTTTACCTAATTAAAAGCATCCGATAAATTATTTAGTGTCCCATATGACTATACCCATGAACTATAAATTTGCAAACAGCTGTGCATTATTTAAGAAATTCTGTAAAAGAAGGTTGAAAGCAGACTGAATGCAGTTGAAATGCGATCCTTCAGGCTAATGTTCAGCAAAAAAATGTATGATAGATGTTCAAATGGTGAAATAAGGAAAGAATGCTAGGCTGAGATAAGCATTAGCGATAAAATTAAGAAAGGTGTGTTGAGATGGTTTGGACATGTGGAACGTATGAGTGAGGAAAGAGATCAGGTATGTCAAATACTTGAAAGCGGCCGGGTCCGGAATAATCGACGAGTGTGTATAAGGAGATGCATGAATGTGATGATTATTCCGAAACTGGCAGTCACAAAGTAGTGTTTTTGAAAGTGGTATTACACAAAGTGAACGATGAATGATAAGGAGAGTATTCAATATTTTATTTTATTTTTAGGGCTACTTCAGAAAAGCCGAGGTCGAGTCTGCTGTGGGGATGACTGATGATGCCATTTTTTCATATACCCTCGCACTGCAATTACAACCACATGATGCCAGTATCATGGAGGCTATCAAAAGGGTAACTTTAGCTCGGAAAATGAAAAATGAAGGTTAAATATAACTGATTAATAATTTTTTTTTTAATTTCGATCTCAAATAGTGTATTACGGTCAAAACTGGATATGTGAAATTCCAAGGGACCAGGACATTTTTCTTATACACAGAGGTTTCTCTTTTATTCATGCTTTCTCTTTTTTTATATATGTTTGTTAGTTGCCTTAGAAAATATTCCATGCCTATTATGTACAAGGATTTATTCTCAATATTATTAATATTTAAAGCATTTACTTTATGGTTAGTCATTTTTACTTATGTATTTTTTTTTTAAATGTTAATAATATTAGTATATAACCATATAAATATGAGTGGTTGTATACTAATATTGTTAACATTTTTGTAAAAAAAAAATAAGTAAAAGGATTTATAGGATTTTTAGTTTATATCTCTTAAAAATTAAAAGTGGGTGTGTATAGTTCACAATAAATGAATAAAGTTAAATAATAATAATAATCCTTAAAATTTAAAAAAAAAAAGACATAACAATACAATAGACACAATGGATTCAGTATCTTACATCAATCAAGATCCGTCACGTAGGTCATTTGTTTGTCTTATTTTTCTTGTCACATTTTCCAAATAAGACACCACCAAATCCAATAGATCCTTATGTTCCATTGCCTCGTCAATTTTTTTCAACTGAATACACACTTGCATATTCTCTTTCCAATTTAAATCTCTCCGTTTCAAAAATGCTTTCCCTAACCGAGGGGTAAAATGGTGAGACCTCGAGCCAGCTCTCTCATCAAGAGGTTTTCCTCATTTCTGGGTCTCTTATATCAATGAATAAAATGGCCGAATGCCCAGTATTGAATGCTAACAATTCTGAAATATTGTATTTAGCAAAATCGATATCGAAACATTTGTTAAAATGACCTCTTGCCCATTATGTACAGAAACGAATCCAAAAAAAAAAGAGACAGAACATTATTTTTTTGAAGACTTTCGGTTTCAAAGCGAAAATTTCAAATTTTCCATTGAAAATCAGCAATCAGTTTTAAGTATGGCAAAAATTCCTTTTGAAATTTGTCAAACATGAAAAATTAATAATAAATTTTGAACAATATTCAAATATTAAACGGTGTTCATTGCGAAACTGTATTTTTTGAATTGTTACATTTTAATACTAGGCAAAGTTTTTATTTTAACACAAAAAAAAACATTTTAAAAAAATGCTGGTTATATCATGACAGAACTCGTTCAAAAATGTTTCTACATAGTAGCCTTCTCAATATATAGATTCACAATAAATTATTTGTAATTGAATCTTTGAAATTATTTATAAATACAAAATAAATACTTTTCTATTATATTTTGCAATTTTACAGTTGACGACAAGCTTCCATGGATTTCTTCCTGCGTTGGCCTAATCATCGGAGTTGTTTTTGTTATTTATGACTATGTATTGATGACACACGAACACCCAATGGTAATTCAATTTAAAAATTAGTATAATTTCCGTATTATTATTTTACATAATATTTTTATGTATATTATTTAATACGAGGGTTGCTTTTGTATTTTTACAAACGAACAATAGATGGCGTTAGCGAGTTGTAGCATCACTGTATTTGTGAACATTGACATTTGTTATTGTAAAGTCAGCCAGAATGAACTTCTATGAAATAAGGAAAAACAACAAAAAAGGTATCATTCTTCATCACGACAATGCCAGGTTCTATAAAGTACGTCAAACAATTGAATATTAGAAGGAGAAAAACATGGAATTAACGTATCATTGACATATTCACCCGATTTATTGCCTAATGACTTTTTCTTGTTCCCCATTGTCAAACAAAAGATGCGTGGACAGCGATTTTCATCCCCTCAAGAAGCTGTTGAAGATTTTCAAAACCAGCTTCAGAGTTGAGAAAAATGTTTCCAGAATTGGTTGGAACTTATGCAAAAATGTACAGACCTTAAAGGCAAATATTTCAAAAAGCAATAAACACTTTGTTTCCAACATGTTCATTTCTGTTCCACTTTTTGTAAAAACTTAAAAGGCAATCCTCATATTTAACTGTTATCAAGTAATCAAATACTTAATTACTAGCTTTTAAATTTTTATCCTACTTATAAAATACTATTACAATCATTAAAATGATTTTTTTTTTAAATATTTTGTTCAATTTCCTTTCAATTTATAATACTTTTTGGCATCATATTTTATTTTTAATACTTTTTACATTTTCAATTAAAGTTTTACTTAGTAAATACCACTATTTCTTAAAATCTATTGTGACACGTGTTTCGATGCATCCGCATCATTTTCAAACACCGTATGTGAAGTTAATTCTAAATTTTAGAGTTGGGTCCTTGGGACGTTGAAAGTTGAAGAGGGGGTAGGAGCTGTTTCTTATTTTTATTTATTTATTTAATTATTATTATTATTGTTTATTTTTATTTTATTTATTTGTTAATCTTATTCTGTTTCTTTTTCTTGTTTTATAAGTATGGACCTCGCTACGTACTACAATTTTATTTATTTTATTTTGGCATTGTCATTTAAATAATTGTGTCGGAATATGTATAAAGATTGTGTAAAAAATGATGCATAGATTTTTATTGTAGTAATGACCTTTTGTTATACTCTATTTTAGAATCCTTTAAAGCAAGTTGCATTGACCCTTGCTGTCGCTGTAGGCGGACTTGCTCTTGGCAAAGGATATATTAAGTTGGGAAACTACGGTATCGAAAAGTGTTTGAATCCACCAGATACAAAGGAAGAAGGTTTTTAACAACATTTTACTTACAAATATTAATATTATTTTTTATATCGGATGCTGGATTATTCACCCTATGAATGAGATGTATATTTTAAAGGTGTCTCAACTTAATATAAAACATGTATCATTCTTCCCTTTTTTATGAAAGAAGATGAAAGATGAAAGATGAAGATGAAAGTCTGAGCATCCCATGGCTTACAACTTGACATTTGCTGGGTTAAGCGATCACTTTATACACTTGTGTAACGTTTACCATTGTTGAAATCCATATTGCATTTATTCTTGAAACATATATTTATGCAACAGTCTTAGATCCTTCCGCATACCGGTAAGGTTTTCGGTACGTTGGTGAAATTAATGCAATATATTATAGATTTTCAATAATGGGCAGAATGGTAAACGTTATACAAGTGTATAAAGTGATTGCTTAAGCCAGCCAAAGGTCAGATCATAAGCCCTGGAATGTTCAGATTTACACCTTCTTTCATAAAAAAGGGAAGAACGATACATGTTTCATATCATGTTGAGACACCTTTTAAAGAAACGTTTTATTATACATATGTATTATGGTGTATAGAATTCCAACAGTCGTGAATGGCTTTTTTGTTAAACTGCTGTTGGTAGTTTATAAGTACTTTTACATGTTTTTACGATTTTTTTCAATTCAAGCTTTAAATTCGTAGGTATCGCCGACAAAGTAACATGCAGTAGATCTTTCAATTGAAGCATAAATATATCTTCCGGAAATTTGAGTAATAAGTATGTCTGATAAATGTTTATTTTTTCACAGCTCAAGAAAAGCAGCCTTGGAAATTTATATGGATTGGATTAGCAGTGGTTATTTCCCTTACCATAATGGACTGTACTGTTTCCATTTTTGATAATTTAGGTTTACCAGTAAGTTAAAACATTGAATATTTTTTTATTACAACCGCAAGAACAACAATAAAAACTCTTAAAATTCTTGTAAATTGACAGTCCACTGAATTATTATATACTTTGGTGAATCTTCTTTACAAATAAGTTATTTGTTTGATTTTCAGAATGCAGTACGCAAAATAGCTTTCGCAGTGCCAGTAGCGTGTATCGCATGGGGTGTAGGTAATATAGTACACAAAAAAAGGATCACGGCTGATTCATCATCAGACACACATGAAGGTTAGCATATACATATACAGTTGAACCTGAATATGAGAGACATGGACATTAGTAAAACTTCTTTAAAAGAGAGCCGGCTTAAGGGGGAATTTAATTTCAGAACACGGACGACCACACATGAGGTGGGTCGTGCTTCACGTGCGATTTAAAAAAAAATATAAATGTATTGGAATTGGCCTTTTTTTAATATTAAAAAAATTATTATTTTATTTTTAACTCCTTACCTTTCAATAACTCTTTTCTTTTCAAAACCATCTATATTATTTATTTCGAAGAAAAACTTATTTTTTCAATACAAAAACGGTGTTTTCAGAAGAATAAAAAATCAATTGTGTCAAATGTTACCTGAGTTATCAAATACTTGGCCTTAAGGTCCCGTCATTTTATTCCCCTATAAATAAAAGCATCGCTTACCAATGATATTGAATACATCCCTACTTAGCTGGGTCACCCTGGTTCCATGTGTTACGACTGTCGGTGGATAAAAACTTTATAGTCAAATAAACCAAAGCTTCAAGGAAAAACAAACGCTATGATGCACTACCCTGTCTGTCAGGGAGGGTGATTCTTCTCTGGGTGATCCAGAAACTGACAATGTGTCAGGGCCAGCTTGTGGTAGCTAAAGTAACTCTTTTGGTACCCTCCATATCGGAATCGTATGGCGGTAATTGTATTGCATATATTAAAAATAGCATCATCAGTCACCCCACGGAAGACTAAACTTCGGCTTTTCTGAAGTAGCCCTAAAAGAAATATTGAATATCAGGCTGTTTGTATTATTTTTTGGTTGTAAAACTATTATCTATGCATTTGTATTAAAAATATATGATTTTCAGAAACTCCACCTGAAGAAGAGACAAGTGTACCCGAAAGAACCAGTAATAAATACACAAAAGCGCAAGCCAGATATCGATACAAAAAAGGGAAAATGTAATTTTGTAAAAGAGTCTTTATTGTGACCAAATTTTATTAAGTACATATTTTAGAAAATAAAAATTATTTTTCATATCTACCTATCCAATAAAATACGTTTATGTATGTTTCACGCGTTGCTGAAGCAATTTTTATTTTCTGAAGATTTGTTCAATGTTTCTAGTCTTTTATCGAAATATCACTCATGTTAGCAATATCTCATTATGAATGTAAAATAATATAATTATAATACCAAAATCTAGATATGCAGTTTTTTGTCTGCCTGGCATCTTTTTTTATTGTGTAGGCTTACAAGATATCGTTTTACTTTGAATATATATTTCTTTGAATGGATCAAACCATTTTTTTTTGGTTGATCCGTGTTATATATTTTTTATTTATTTTGATAATTCAGAGTGCCAAATTTCATTATTTTGTATTTAATACTCAACAAAATCTTATGTGGAATTTGATAATTTTATAGTTCTAAGTGTAATATTTTTTTTCTTGCTATGTATACATATCCTCACTCAAAAAATACAAGAATATAAGAAATACTTTGGCCTAAAATTAACTATTTATAATATCGTGATCAGATTTTTTAGTGATATTGGTAGAAATAAAACATATGAAAAAAGATCATTTAAAGAATCATTAAACCATGTTTCACCATCTTCTATTATTTTTTGTACATAAACTAATCATACTTTTAACTTCATTGGCTATAGCAATAAAAAAAAATGTTTTGATAAATTTTTTGTTGCTATATTTGAATTAAATATAAATATAATAATTCCGGCATTTCTAAGCAGTAGTTGCAATATCTAACAAGTCATATTTTGTTTAAGAAACATAATATTATCAATATAATATAAAAATATTTAAAAAAAACATAATAATAATAATAATAATTTTGGATAACTAATATTTTTAATGAGATAGTTGGGATCTATGAAATAGTAAAATGTGCAAAAGTCGAATTTTCAAAATTCGAAAACTGCCTGCTTATATGTACATAGATTAATTCCAAAAAAACATTCACATTCCAACAAAAAATATTAAAGTTTCATGTATGTATATATATATATATATATATATATATATATATATATATATATATATATATATATATATATATATATATATATATATATATGTGTGTGTGTGTGTGTGTGCATTTCATTCATCTGTTTGTTGTTGTGTACTTAAACATTATTGAATGTACCGACCATCCCATGATTATCAATGCTATGTATGTACATAGTTGGGTGGTGGTCCCATATTTACCATCGTGGACCCTAGATTTCGAACCCACTCTGCCACAACTTGATTCCTATTCAAACGGCAAGCCTCTTAGGCTTACCTGAGAATAATGGATGATGCTGAATTAAAAATTTTGTGTATATCGTGGGAACACAAATATTGCTTTTGTTCATGAGAAAATACCTTTTTTTGAAAAGGCATCTAGTCCACTATTGTCTGCTGCTTATAACAAGCAATACAAAATTGTTTACCTATAAATAAGTCCATATATGTTTAGGTTTTGAAAGTGAGATAATTTTAATGGATAATTTATATAGGGCATTAATTTTAATTATATTAAGCTGCCTGGTTCTTTTGGATGAACTAAACCAGCATTATAGATTGTATAGGAAAATAAGTAATAAAATATATGTATAAAACATAAACATGAATTAAAAAACGACTTCTTCGCAAGGAGATGAATTTGATATTTGAATAAGATCTTTCAATAAATGAATAAATCAGTGTGCAAATTTGTTTGCGTATAACATATTTATAAGTCTTAATATTTTTCACATAAAAAATTAATCTGGAAAGAAATATAAACCGAGAAATGGTTACGAATACCGTCCCAATCGGGTGACCAAAAAATTAGAGTTACTTTTATTAGATACATCCATACAAAGTGTAGTTGTTAAAATATTTTTTTTTACAAATTTGATATTATTTGATGATTATAATTCTGTCTTCAATTTTGAATTAACCTGTTAACCGGGCGGGACGTATAAATATGTCAAACAATAACAAAATCAGATAGGGGTATGAATACGTCCTTAAAATATATGTTGCACTCTGAAATGCACAGGACCTATATTTTCGAACAACAAAGGTAATTAGTCATCCATACATGTCTTGACATGAATTTAAGACACGGAGGGACTCAGCATCATTTCACTATTGATAGTGGTGGACGTGTTCTGGGTGAGCAGTGATAGTTACGTATTTACACTTACCTACCTATGTTTTTATTCTAGAATACATTTTTTTAAGTATCCATCAAAATTCGATGTATCCATTTTTTTTTGGTATTCTTTTCTATTTGTTTGTAATTTAGTATTTCCTTTGTGATTTATATATAAATAAATGAAAATATATGTATTTCATAGTCTTTCCATTCATTTTAAGCATAAATAAAAAATATGAAATTACGTCCACTGGGTGTGACGTACTGACATGTCCTAGTGAATGAGTTGCATAGTTAAAACTCCCCGGTTAACAGGTTAAGGATTTATTTTATTTTACCAAGTGTCTGGGTGAAGAATGCAAAAATGCTTGAGAATCAAGCATATAGCAATGATGTTATTGTATCAGTCATTATTGTAGAATGCAATAAATCTACAAATTATATCATCGCTATATCGCTCACTCCTTTTAACAACGTCATACATAAAAAAAACTTGATTTTTCAGGAGATCGTTTTTAAAGTTTAAAAATAGAATACAATGTATTAAAAATAAATATCAAGCCACTTATTGAACTTTTTACTGTGCAACAGATCTTGTTATGTTAAACCTGAATGTTTCTTCTCCATTTGAAAAATATTTAATATATTTAAAAAAAATAATTAACAATACCTTTCCTTCCAAATGCAAAAACAACACTTTCTGCCCTGTAGCGGGTAAATATTGAGTTAAAAATATTCCGCTTTTGCTGGGATATAGTACATTTTCTGGGCATTCCGAAAACATGCACAACTGTATATTAACAATTTTTGATACATGACGTTGTTGAAAGTAGTGAGCGATATGTTATTAACAGACTCTTAAGCTATGTAGACCATTTTTGTGTACCCAAAAGTACTCATATTAGCTATTATTGGGATTTATGACAAGAGGGCATGTTTTTTTTAATAAACTCTTGTGTAGCCTTGTATTTGAGTATTTATATATTTACTTAATCACACCAGTTATTCCAAGATAAAATGTAACATTTGTGAAACCTATTTTTTTAAACTTTATGTAATGTTAAAAAAAATCTTAATAAAAACTAATTTCAAGTCTGATTTTGTGCTTGTTTTATATCTTGAGTTACAAAAGTTTTAAGTCTATACAGAATTGAAATAATCTAGTTAAAATATTACAAAGCAATTAAAACAAATTATAATAGGTACTTAATTTTACTTTCAAGGCGATTAATTTCTGTGAGAACTTCATATTTAAAAAAAAAACATTTGGTTTAGATCACATTGTAAATTTTATACACAATATGAAAACGTACCTCCCAACAAAACAACTCACAAATTACCAACAATACGCATAAAACCACAAGGTCCAAAGAACTTTTCTGCGTCAGAAAAATTTTGAACATCGCGCAATAAAACTGTATAACCTGCTTCCATTGTCCATAGTCACTAAATAACGAAAATGTGTATTAAAACGTTATTCATAACTGAATAATGGAAGTGGGTAGATTTGAAATAAATTCTATCGGCCATGTCATCCACGATTGCATGATTCAAGTTATCAGATTACTATGGTAATAAACTAAAAATATTGTAAAATGTGGCCTCGACATGGGGAAACCCAGTGAAGACACATTATTATAAATTTAAAGTGTAAGTGTAATTTGTATGGTGAAAAAGAAATAAAATGTATACTGCTTATGACTTTTTGTCAAGAATTTAAATAAATCATTTAATAAAATATGTGTTTCCTAATATTATTGCTTTTTATTTTCCCTTTTCACCCATATAAGGAACAATTGTTTTACAAATATTTTTGCTTCCCTGTACCATGGTGTGGATTGCTGAATTTTGTATTTTGTTTTTGAGTTATCATGGCCAAATATAGGGAAGAGCGAGTTCGGATCGAGTGGTGAGGATAGCAGCAGCAGCAGCATAAGCGGGATCAGACCCCCTGGAAAACTACCTTAACGATGGAGAGATAGCTGGTCTTCCACCTCCCAGGAGCGGACCAGAGAATGACAGGACATAGTCCTAAATAAAGACGAAGAAGAAGTTTTAAATGGGATGCAATTTTTTTGAAACGGTAGAAATGCACTTTCATTAATATTCACCTGTTCTATGTTTTGTTCTCAATTTACATTAAGTAAGCCATACTTACAACACCACCATTGTCGGGACTTCACCTGAAACATGCCACGGAAGAGACCAACCCCTTTGCAGTAGCTAGTCTTGCGCAGATAGAAATGTCTCATCCACACGCATACAATCTCTAAGGTTTATATCTTCTTCTTCTTCTTATCCACACCCCAATGGTGCATAAGGCACTGCATCATAAAAACAGTGTGATCTTGATCATTACTTACATGAAGGCAAGGTGATCACTCCTGCGCTTCAGGGACCAGCCAAGGATAATATGAGTAAATATTTAGTTTATGTATAATAAAAACCCTTATTCGCACCCTAATGGTGCATAGGGCACTGCGTCATATAAACGCAGTGTTATCTTGATCGTTTACGCATGAAGGAAAGGTGATCAGCCCTCCGCTTCAGGTACCAGTCCAGGGTAATATTGAATAAATATAACAGTGAAAAATCTCTTATATTTATTTTACTGGGATCGAACCTGGGACCCGCAGAACGGTAGCCGAGCGTGCTGACCATTACACTACGGAGGCGGACAAAAAGTTAGTTTATAAAGCATACATATAAAAATAAATTAATCATTTAGTCTTGTAAATATCTTTATTTCTGCACTGTACAATTACATAATGGGAAATATTTACAACATATAAAATATAGTCTCCAACGAATATCAAGTCAATCTACTTATTGGTGATGTCATATAAAATAGAATACAGCGCCATCCCGCATGACAAATCAACAAAATATACTTACAAATTCTTTTAAAACTATTTTCATTTAAAACGATAAAACAACATAAATACTAGAGTGAGAAACTTTTAACGTAACAAAGTTTTAATGAAAATTTACCTTAGAATATAAACAGATTTAGTGCAAAATTTGTCTTACTGTTATGGAATTTTTTATTCACTTAAATAAATATTTTTACAATCGACTAAAAATTTTACAGCATTTACACGAATAATCTACTTTTGTTTCGCAAACCACACAAATTATATGCGTGCATTTTTACACCTAAACCTTAAGTATTGCTGATGTTTATTGCAAGCTTCTGATTAAATACACACACATAGATCTACATCCTTTTCTTAAAATTAAACATTTTTTATAAACAAAATGTTACATTTATTCACATTTAAATGTGTTCTTTTAATATATTTATACTTATTTATATGATACGCAATAATTAAATATGTGTTCTTCATTTCGTAGAATTATAATACTAATATATGTACATTTATTTATCTCTCTTTCTGTAAAAATATTATAATTGATTCTAGTTATAAATTAAAAATGTGGAATAGAAAAATATATAAATTGATAAGAATGTTTTTTTTTTAAGATTAATGAAAGAATGATGAGGGTTTATGATTTAAAAAAAAAACATATATTCCCTTGAAAAGATAACCTATAAAATGTTTTACCCTATTCATATTGTAATACCACAATGCCTAATTTCAAAGCGGTGAATACCTATTTGATATAAGGGATTAAAATAATATTGTATTAATTATCTCGACTGGTTACGAAGATGAAAAGTAAAAATCTAATTTTTTTCACCCATAAATTTGACCATTTTTAAATATCAAGGATAACATAAAAAATCCCTTGCGAGATTAATTTAGAAAATGTATGAGAAACGAGTATATACATTACACATATATTTTTTCTTCTACAAAATCACAATACACAAGGCTTACTTAGGTTATTGTAGTGTTATATATATATTATAGATAAACATTTACGTAAACATCGAACATTGAATATACATCAAATTTTAACAATGTTTTCAGTAAAATTGTTTCCATATAAACATAGAAAATGATTTAATTTCATCACAAAGTGTCATCAATTTCATATTACGTATATGGATTTAAACATCAATATTTCCACTATTAACTACAATTATACTCAGTTAAAACACAAATATAAACATGATCTTTAAATTTAGACACAGCTTTTCTAAACATTTTGTATATAAGCGTGGGTAGGGGATTGAACAATGGGAAATTGTCTGTTCTACAAAGCATTCGGGATACATTTAAGCATATAAAAGTTTATTCATGCAATTTGTGACAGAACTTATTGTATTTCTATTTCTTTTGTTGGTCAACATGTATGCATTATACAAATAAGCGCGAACATCAGTTGCATACATATATTTAAATTGAAAAAAAAACACTTTGGATAATTTTTGTGCTAGAGGTCGCACAACACCAACTACAAAAAAATTGTTATCAACTTGGTAAAAGATTAGTATTGATTTTGTAATTCATAACTGTTAAGTGCCATCAATGACAGTTTCTCTATTTTTTTTTCAGATATCATCAAGAAAATGTACATATTTTCAATCTGCTTGCGTACTCTACATATAAAATATGCATATTATGGCTGGGAATATTGTTTTAGAAAGTGTAAGAATTTTCATTCTTTTGAATACCTATCCAAATGAATGTGTATAACATTCAATAAAGTGCTTTTCAGGGTTATATTGTGTTAAGTCAATAATTATAAATATTTTTTTTTTAAATGGCAGACCAAAAACTTAACTATTGAGAAAAAAAAGATAAAGGTAGTGTTCTTTTTTCCTTGATTTTAAAAGAAGAGTACAATATAATGAGATCAATGCACAATTTTATGAAATTTGTTTTTGATTCACCTATTTTGGACATTGAACATTTAATTTTTATTCGTAATTTAATCATTTTGAGATTTAAACTGGATATAATAAAATGAAGTGTAAGCGGAATATTACAATATTACAGCAAAAAAAAAACCCGCCAATGTACACGAAGCTCAGTAAAATAAAAATAAAATCTTTTCGATTCAAGATTTTTTCATTTCAATTCAACTGAAAATGTTTCTTATCTTAAATCCTGTAACATATTGAACCGCGGGACAAACTTGCCAGTGTGAAAAATCTGTGATTTGTATACATATTAAAAAATTTAAAAGAATAAGCTATTCCAATTTCAGCAGTCTTATCGGATTCAAATTTTGTTTTATGGAAGCGATTTTTTTTGGTTTTATTCCTAATTCTGATTGGTGGGTGAAAAGACAGCAACAGAAAATAAGACTAATTGAGTGCGTCTCCGCGCTAGAGACCCAGAGCTAAGTCGGAGCAGTGGTTGAATTGGTAAGGTGTTGAATGAGGAATACCCTTATTCAAGTAAAACCTCAATCAATAACTTACCATCAAAATAACAAAGTTTATATATATAAATAGCAACATAATACTTGACACTTCAATGCCTAAATAAATATGTACATACGTGATGTTTGCAAAAGACAACCAAAAATATTCAAAGTGTATTAATCCTTTTAAAGTTTGTTCAAAACAATTTTCCATCACTATGGTTAAATTATTTTTATGACTCTTATGTACAAAAAAGTGTGATAAAAATAAATCGCCATTGACTAAAAATGACATTCATCTTTGGTTGTTCGACAAACCGTAGCCAATTTATGGGAACTGAAATGGTTTTCTCTGCCCGCCATACCTCAACAACTACGGCAGATTTAAAAAATAGTTATCAAAAAAAGAGTTTTGACCGGAATATAACATGACCAAATTAAAAATAATAAAATAAATAATAAACCCTTATCCGCACCCCAATGGTGCATAGGGCACTGTGTCATATTAACGCAGTGTTATCTTAATCATTTACACATGAAGGAAAGGTGATCAGCCCTCCGCTTCAGGTACCAGTCCATGGCAATATTGAATAAATATTACAGTGAAAAAATCACTTTTAAGCATCTGTCGCTTCCAAAATTAGTTGTAATGAAATATAATACCCGAGTGTTTTATTTTTAATTTAATCATGTCACACCACAAAGTGAATGCCGAAACAATAAATAACATAACATGATTATTTAAATTTTAAGTAAATTTTTCAAAAACATATGTTTGATGAGGTATCGGTGGACTCTTGTTTGAATACATTTTGTACAGAAATAGTGGTGTACTTTGGTGTTACAACTATCAATTTACAAAGATAAATTAATCACTTTCCGATATAGCCTTCTTTCTTCGTTTGGCTTGTTTTGGCTTCACTATCTCTTCTTCCTGTAGACAAAAGCATACATCACCATTAGGATTGTCAGAAATATACTATTTTATAAGATTAAAGTGGATAAGGAGCATTGGTCTGTATGTTCCCGATATTACCATAAGACAGCGTCGGCATAGATTGTTTCACATTCCTATATACAGGACCAACCTGCCAATGGTTATGCCTGTAGGAAGAGCTACTACTATGTTGAACAATTGTGACAATTGTTTCGCCTTGTTAGGGCATTATCAAACGAATGTTTGAATATCAAACGACATTCGTTTGATAATGCCCTAACAAGGCGAAACAATTGTCGCAATATAATTTTTTATGTGTTTTTGTTAATAAAATACAACTTAGTAGACTCAAAAGATCTGTGTTTGATTTAAAATTAATACATAAGTTAATTTTATTGTTCTATGAGACTGTTGATTTTATAAGCACAAACTTTACTTTTATCTGTCAACAAAGGAGAACTAATGACAATTAGTCAACAAACAAGGGACCGTAATATGACAATCCACAGTTTGCATTAAATCAACGTGCCCTACGTAAAGTTCTCTAACTACATTTTTGTCAATTTTGAGATATTTGGTGTATATTATCAACTGACCGTTATCTACAAATATAAACAAACAAAAAAATATATATAAAATAAATTACACCTAATTTCAGGCATATAAGACGTTATCTGCATTGATTTTCGAAATGAACTGAACTCCTAAAACGCTAACTACTTAATTTTGACAATGCATAAAGTTTTAAAACGATTTAATACATTCTTTTATCATGTTTTTTACTGTATAATACTTGTTTAGAATTTCAGATAAAACCGTTAATTAATAAAACGAATACGTTGAAAAAATCTTCTAAGCTCTCTTCTGTAAAGTAACAGATTTGCAGATAGAGTATTTACGTAGGGGCCGTTGAAATGACATTTGCCGTTTCCCGCATACAATGTGTTAATATAATATAATATTTTTATACTTCTAATTATATTATATCGATAAATGCAAAAAAATAAATAAATAAAGAGATAAAATAAAAAATAAAATGCACCTTAAGTGAATTTATCTCTGGGAATAAAATGGCGGTTGTTGTCTTACCTCGCTGTCTTCGTTGGAGGAGGGGTTGGAGCGCGGGGGGCGGCGGGGAGGGGGCGCGGCAGCCCCCTTCCTGCCTCTCCGGGACACGGGCAGCTCCTCTTCGGAGGCCAGAGCAAAGAGGGCGCTAAACTCCTTCTACAATATAAATTATACATACATGTAATTAGAATTGTTTTTTTTAGATGGGTATTGCATTTATTATTTACCTTGCTTATTATGTACAAGGTTTATAGATCATTTAGTGGATTTTTGTTTCTTCTAACTAAATAAATATGTTTTTATTTGAATCTGTGTTGGTAACAGGAGGGATAATCTAGTGTGGGCTAATCAGGAACTTCTCAGTATTTGCTCATTGCTGTAATTAGATATTGCATTTAAAGTAAGGCCCAATATATGATAAATCGCAAATTAACTAACTAATTATCACGCCGCTTCTCCGCAGGGGTAAGCAGAGAGAATAGAATGCCACACCACTCCGTCTTTGCAAACATACATCACCTCTACCACGTTCATGTATCTCCTCATACATACCCCCCCCCATTATTTCGACTCCTAATCTGAACGCATTCAAGTATTTGACATAACTGATCCTGCCAAGTTTTTCTCGGTCTTTCTCTGCTCCCTTTACTACATTCGCTTCATAAATTTATTTTACCATTCTTGCCTCAATCATTCGTTCCACATGTCCAAACCATCTCAACACACCTTTTTAATTTTATCGATAATGCTTATCTCAGCTTTGCATTCCTTTCGAAATCGCAACATAATTTTCTTTAAACCCAGACTACATTTTACATTTTTTTCATTTGACATTTGACACTTTGGACGGGAAGGGTATTTTAACCTTCTGTGCCCGCCTTATTTCAAAGGCAAAAAGAAGGAATTATCCAATTCTTTTATATGAATATTATACACCAATCTCTTTGTTGAGCTCTTAACTATATGTACATAATTATCAAATCCCGTCGCCAGCGGTCCGCAGGCGTAAAAAAATATCCGTCTGAAATGTGTTAAAACACTATTTTTATATTTTAAAAAAAAGTTTTTCTTTGAAATAAATATATGGTTTTGAAAATAAAAGAGTTACTGAAAGATAAGGAGTTAAAAAAAAAATCATTTATTCTAAAAAAAAAGTTATATTCCAATGTATTATAAAAAAATATAAAAAAATTGGACGCAGAGTGACATCATACACTCAGCACAGCCGATCGCGTTCTAATTTTAATGTTCAAGATCTCTGCCTTAACAAGAAACCATTTGTAGAAATAACTGCGCTAAGAGCAGAATTTCGTTGAAATTTCGAATAAGGAAATTACATTTGTCGGGATTTTAAATGGTTAAATTTTGAATGATAAATAAAAACGAATACTAACCTTGATAGCCTCGTTACTATGAGACTGCGCATTCTGCAGCGCTTTTCGCAAGCACTCCAAATTATAAAACGACATATCGCTTTGCCGGAAACAGCACTGCCTCATTTGTTCCAAATGCCCCAACATCTAAAATAAAACAATTTCATCGAATGTAAGTTCAAAATAAACAAAATCTTCACAGCGCTTCTATGAAGATTTTATGTTTAAAAAATCATACGAGGATTTAAAACCAAACAAAATAGAAATTGAATTATTAATTAAAATACAAAATAAGTTATTAACGCAAAATAAAGTTAACATAATGAAAAACATTCCAAAATAACAAGTGCGATTTTAAACATTAACTTTAATAAAAATGGAGTTTACATCTCAATATTGTGTTAAAATATTGGTCGTTTCTTTTGCAGATACTTCAGTAACGTATTTAGAGGACGATTCTTACTTTGCAAAAGTTACTTTAAAACTAGAAATCGTTCACTTTGTATTATACCACTTCAATTAAAGTAGTATTACACAAAGTGAACGATAAGAGTGAAAAAAAATAAGTTAAAAATATGAAACTAACTAGGATACACAGTATAAAGTAGATATAAAAAGGCAAAGCTCACTTGTACGGCGGTAGGTTGGGTGTTGGGAGAAAGGGCGTGCTTCCCGGGGCGCTTCCTCTTGTTGGGGCTCGTGCCCGGGTAGCGGGTGCCCAGCATGGTGGAGATCAGGTCGCCCAGCTTCTCCTCGTAGTCCTGGCACCAATACATGAGGGCCGAGGTCACGAAGCTGTCCCCCTCGGACTTGATCTCGCGGCTGAGCAGCTGGCGCACCAGCTCCACCGTGGGCCGCTCCTGCTTCAGCATGAGCAGGATGGAGGTGAGCGCCTCCGCGTGCACCTCGAACTCCAGCTTGGGCAGGATGGGCAGCACGTCCTCGATGGAGATGTCGTGCGCCGTGAGCAGCTGCCACAGGCAGTACTGCTCGAAGGTCTCCCACGCCAGGCTGGCCGTCAGCACCGCCATGATGCCCTCCGGCTTGAACATGAGCAGCGTGCCCTGCAGCGTCTGGCACACCAGGTCGCGCAGCTGCCGCCCGTCCACCGTGGACACCACCACGTGCAGGATCTGGATGTGGTTCAGGGAGGCGTCCTTGAAGTGCTTGAAGATGTCCGGCAGGATCCACAGCAGCATGTTCACGTCGCATTCCTGGCATATTTTCAAATCGTTGGCGATGCACGCTTGCAGATCGGTCTTGATAATCTGGCAGTAGTTCTTGTACAAGTCGGACTGGAACGGAACGTCCTTCTTCTTCTCGGGATCCGTCAGCAAGTTGATTTCCGATACATATATCACCTTCAGATAGAACAGAAGGAAGAAGCCGACGTTGTGATATATTTTCTGGGAGTGGATCTCCTTGAATATCTCGACGACCAACTTCTTCTTTTTCTCTTCTTCCTTGGAGTCGGAGGCGAAGCAGGCGAACATGGCGGCGAGCGGGCCCGAGGCCAGCGAGGCGAGCGCGGAGAGCGGCGGGGCGAGCGGCAGCGGGGGCGGCGGCGACTCCTGCAGCGCGGCTGCCAGCCACTCGGCCAGCGCGGCCACGGCCTCCGCGTTGGAGGCCAGCCCGCTGCCGGCCGCCAGCAGCCCGCCCATAGCGCGCTCCTGCTCCTCGCGGCTGTCCTTCTCTGCCAGCACGCGCTGCGCCGCCTCACGCACCTCGGCGCCCAGCCCGGCCGCCAGCTCCTCGCCCGACCAGCGCTCGCGCAGCCGCACCTCGGACAGCGGCAGGTCGTCGTCGTCCGTGTCCTCCTCCGTGTGGATCACCAGCGGCGGCTCCTCCTCTTCGTCCGAGAAGGCGGGCTCCTCGGAGCGCGCGCCGCCCGCCGCCTCCGCGTCCACGCAGAACTCCTTGAAGGTCTCCCGGACGGCGGCCCGCAGCTCCCGGTCCAGCTTGGGGGAGTCCAGCAGGGGAAATAGGCTGGGCAGAACTCGCTTCTCGGTGATTTGGCGCAGAGAGTTGAAGATGCCGGAGCGCACCTTGTCGGCCAGCGGCGGGCAGAAGTGCGGAATGACCCGACACAGGAAGTCCAGCAGCGTGGCCGTGACGGCGGGGTGCGAGCGCATGGAATGGTGCATGACCAGGATGGCCGGCTCGATGTTCATGATGTTGTCCTTGTCGGGCTCGTAGAACAGCCAGTCGTAGAAGAGCGCGAGCTTGGCGTTGGAGGCCGCCACGCTGGAGGTGCAGGTGGTGAGCAGCCAGCCGATGACGGCCCAGCGCGGGATGATGTCGGAGCAGAGCAGCTCGTTGGTGGGGTGGATGACCCCGACGATGAAGCGGATCATGTCGCTGCGCAGGGACTGGGACTCGGGCGTGGCGAGGTACTGGCGCTGGAACCACTCCTGGTAGCGCTTGTGGTTCCCGAAGCGCACGGAGGCCGTGAGGAACACGAGCTTCCTCTCCATGTCGGGGGTGAGGCGCGACTGCAGGAAGCGGCGCGACGTGCGAGTCTGCAGCAGCTGCAGGACGTTGCCGAAGGTGGGGCAGAGGCTCTTGGGGTTGAGCAGAATGTCCTGCCACAGCTGGTTGAACTCGGGGATGCGCGCCACATTCTGCAGAAGACGTACGAGGTCTCTTCCCAGAGTTATGACGTCGGAAAACCTCTCTCGGATCAGCAATATTACGAAGTTCACCTCCTTTTGTCGGAGGGCGAGCAGCGGCGGAGTGTTGTGGTCCTCGATGAGTCTCAAGTAAGTGTACACGGCGGAACATATCAAGGCGGGAAATTTATCCAACCACGATTTGTTTTCCACGTAAATATCGAGCAGCGATTCGATCAAGTTTATATTCTTGGGAGTTATATCGCCTCCGGAAGCGTAGCGCATCAGATTCCAGCAGATGTTGTCGATGTTGGAGACGGCGTTCCTTATCATTTCTCTGACGAGCCATATCAACTGGCTTCTGGCGGTATCGTGAAACCGGAGATACCTTTCTAGAATGAGGGTGGACAGGTGCGCCAGCAACGAGGCGAGTCCGTCTCTCGAGACGAGAGTGAGATCTCGGTAGTATTTGGCCGCATTCGAGGGCTCGGTGAGGATGCCCATCAGAAGTCCGAGGGAAACATCTTCGTGGTTCTTATCCTTACACACGGCGTTATTCAAGGCATCGTGGGCCTCCTTTTCTCCCAAACCCGAAATAATGCCTTGAAGATATATGTAAGCGCGTTCATACCTCTGTGAAAGAAAAGAAAACAATTAAGAGTGCGAAATACCGCCTATGCGCTTTAAATCATTCGAACTTTTTGAAGTGAAGTTTCAATAAATTATTCAAAAATAGGGCGCGAAAAAAACATAGGTGTCGCCTTAGGCGGCGACCCGTGGATTCCGATCGATATGGCTACCCATTTGGGAGTCCTTTGTTAATAATATTAAGATTATCTCTATCTACCTCGTCTAATTCGTCCTTATTTTCGACTACTGATGACACGAATAACCTTAAGGTACTATTTTTTGTCTGCTCCATGCTCCCGTATGCAGACCAAGCGATAAAAAATACGATTAACTAGGGCAGGCCATTCCCTGCATCGCTCCGAGGAGTGAAAAATGTTTGTGAATGCACAAAAATTGACGCGAGCCACCAGTTCTCAGGGTAGCCATACACAAAAACAAAAGTCTAACTTTAGTGTTCGTGCTTTTTAGTACCTACCTCGTTCTAAATAAATACTGCTAACCGAATAATCGAACTGAATTTTTATCCTTTATTGCTGTCATATATAAATACAAAGAATGATTATAATAGAAATACATTGAAGTCCCAATAATTGCAATTTAAGCAGTTTATTATAAGGTTCTTTATAAAATCTGACGACAACCAAAAAAAGAGAATTATAAATGAAATAGAATATGATGGTGGCAAAGAGAGGAAAAAAAGTTACAGAAAATTAAATCTCAATGACTCTGATTTGGTGATGTAATACTTATTTTATTTAAGTTTGTAGATGATTTAATTATTTTAATAAAATATTTTCATTAGTAAAATATTTTCAAGTATTTTTGAATAGAGATATTAGTTATTACTATTACTACTAGTAATACCATCACGCCGTTTCTCTGTAGAGGTAGGTAGAGAGGATGGAATGCTACAAACTTCTATCATGACATAAATTCCTAGCTTCCTTCACGTCCATACATTTAGTGAACTAGTCATTCAGGCCTTCCGATCACGTAAACTTTTGACCCCACCAGGTTTTAGGTTCTGATTGATCTGGCCGTGCCAAGTCTTTTTCAGTCGTCCTCGTTCTGTTTTCCCTCTCATATTTGCCGTAAATATTTTCTGTCTTCTTTGGCTGCCTTCCGGTTTATACATCTTAAAAATAATAGTGAATATGTATATTAAATAATAAGTATATAAAGTTAATCCCTAAAAACAATACTATATTCAATATTTTATACCAATCAAGATTTATCATAAAGTGCTTTTATTTTTCATATTATTTAGATAAGACACATTAAACCTGCTTAATTTTTATGCCCTATTACCTCACGAATATTTGTCAACTGCATACCTTCTTTTACACATTCTGTTTCCAACTTAAATCTTTCCTTTAAAAAAATGGACGTATCCACATTAAATGAGGAACATCTTGTGATCATCACATTCACAAACAGTAAAGATAATTAGCCATAAAACGGAAGAGGTATTCTAGAAATCCTCCATGACCCGTGAAAATTTGAGAGTTTTTTTAAAAATGAAAATGCAGACAATTTTACGTTAGGGATGAAAATGTTCGTATTTTTTCCGTGTTCTACTTTTATAAATCGATTATGCCAAATATTTTACATTTTCTCTCAAATCAATTTCTTTGGAAAATTAAGGGAAAATCTATTGTATTCAGGCGTTGAGTTGCTTCTTTAGCTTTAGTGTGTGCTTATTCATAACCAAATATTCCTTTATATATTCTTATCCAAACAAGCTGTAGGGTTTGATTTCTTGCCTCTGTTTTTTTAATCAATACCCTTGTTTATATTATTATTGGATTATTATTACAACATATTAGTTATTATTAAATCATTTAGTAGGTAATGAAAAGCTACGAATTATATTGCTGTTTTGTGGAATGAACGCAGGTAGGACCCATCAGTATTATTTTAGTTGCTAAATGCTATTTTCCAATAGAAAACACCGACGGTTAATCATAAACAATCTTCGAAGTGCTTTAAAGGTGCTTTGGAGTTTGTAGTAAAATATAAAATATATTCTCGTACCGTCTCATTCATCGAAGTTTGGAGTAATTCGTAATATTTTGTTTTTTTTTCTTCAAAAAGTACAGCAGTTTAGTATATACTGGTAGATCCATAGTTAGTCTGTGGGTAGATCTTAGCTTACATTCGTTTTAATGTTTGCCATTATTTCTGTCAAAGCTTTTATGTAAATGCATTTATTTTTGATTCGCCGATAAGTGAGATTGCTAAATTCAAGTTATTGCAATAGTACACGGGCGCCTGGTTTAAACGTATTTATGTTAAAAAATATATAGCAGGAATGGAAAACTTTGATAATGAACAGCGGCAGCGTGACTGGAGCCGGAGAGGTGACAAACCTTCACGCTTTTCTGATGCTAATCCTAGGGACCGCTCTCGGGAAAAGCCGGCTAGAGAAAATACTGTATTTGTCTCAAACATTCCGTACGAGTACAAATGGACTGATGTTAAAAATCTCTTCAAACGCCATGTAAGTACCTACTACATAACAAACTAGCCGCTTCATGCTTCATAGGGATAGCTTCTGAATAAAATTAATGTAAATTCTCGCTACATGGCGTGGAGGGTCCTATACCTTAATATTTTTGTTTTTGCACAAGAAAAGATTTTTTTTAAAAGAATAGTTTTAATAATTATAAAAACAAAACTGGCATGTGTTTAAACATACTACAGTACAAAAATGAGTTTTTTCAAAATTTCATATTTTTATTACCAAATCACATAAAATTCTACAATAACAAATCATCATTTAGAAACTAATAAAAAAATACTTTATTTGAGGATGAAAACATATATACATAATTTTATAACTTTATCAAATTTATAAAAAAAATTGTACATGTTTCCTTAAAATTGTAAATTTCATTAATTATTACTTCATTATTTTTACTTCATTTTAAAAAAAAAAATGTTATGTATTTTCATTGTATACTATACAATGTATAATGAATATGCCATTGAACCATGGAGGCCTGAAAATTTACTCCGAAGTTTGGGATAAAAATTAGTATAATCATGCCAAATATCTGCTATGAAAGAGAACGAGTTACGATTCACAATTGCTAGTAATGAATAGTTTCACTCGCTCAGAACGTGCAACTGTTCATCAGCAGCATCAGCATTGATTGGATCCGACGGCAAAGACGCAGCGAACAACAGCGCATGCCCCAAGCGCAACATGTTCAATGAAATATTGAATACCTAGCTCTTTACATTCATTTTGTTCCCAGCATTCACCCTCCTTTCTATGTCTTTATCAATCTTTCCATCCCTAGAAAACATACTACCCAAATATACGAAATCATTTACCTGCTCCAAAATGTCTCCATTTACCAATATTTCACTCTCAGATCTCCATTCATCTCTTTCTTCTTCTTCTTCTTCTTTTGTAGATCCTAGGGATCTGTTTGTGCCTCCGCATGTCGCTCTTGGGACGTTGACTCCCAGCTGTCTTTCCATCTTTTCGGAGGTCTGCCTGGGGGTCTGCGCCCTTCAGGGTTGCCTTGGAGGGCGATACTTGGAAGTCTGTCTTCTGACATTCTGTTTATATTTTCCTTCCAGTATCGCCTTCGTTGTCGTCCCCACCTCGCGATATCCTCCGTCTTACACATGCTCCGGATGTCGGTATTTCTTACTCAGTCTCGCAATTTGTTTACGGTTATAGATTCATCTCGGAGGTGCGAAATCGAGATCTTGAGATTCATCTCGTTCAAAAACCATAATTTTGGATGTAAATATATATTTAACAAATACATAAATGTTTCAAAAATAAAAATAAAAATCCTATTTTCATGCATTTTTAATTTTAGGTTGGTGATGTAGTATTTGTGGAACTGTTCAAGGATGAGAATGACAAGCCGCGCGGCTGCGGTATTGTCGAGTTCTCCAACTCTGATTATGTTAAGAAGGCCATGGAAGTGTTGCATAGGTACCCCTTGGAAGGAAGGAAGCTCGTCTTGAAGGAAGATTCTGGTACAGATTTATTGATATTGGATTACCTTTGACCATTTTTTTATTCAAATTTAAGCTTATAATATACTTTATACTAAAAATTAATTTATATAATATACTGCACAAGTTAATGGAAATTATACTCTACCTATCTACGTATCTCCGTAGTGTATTGGTCAGCACGCTCGGCTACCATACTGGAGGTTCCGGTTCGATTGCCATAGACTCTTATAACTTTATAAACCAGTGTTGCAATGCTAGCTGCCTTTTGAAGTCATAAGATAAAGTTGCGTTTGCATTATGAATTCTTGTAAAAATGAAAGAGCCTGCTGCCTAAACTATTTTAATAAATAAAATTATAATTGTGAAATGTCTTTCAGGTATTATACGCAATAAGTACGGGCATACTGAGAAACACGATCGAGATGTTTCCGGGATAAGGTAAATCCTCATTTTTTATGTAAAATAATCGAGTCTGTTTTGGGCTTATCTAAGGGTGAAATATAGGATTGTAAATATGTTACGGAATTTTTATATTGCTTTTAAATATAAATGATCAGGTATCTCAAATACATGAATCGATTGGCATGATCAGGTATGTCAATACCTTGAAAGGGGTCAGGTCAGGAGTCGAAATAATCGGCGGGTATGTATGAGGAGATGCATGAATGTGGAGGAGGTGAAGAAAAATTGCAAAGACAGATTGATGTAGCGATATTCTCTCTGCCTACCCCTACGGGAAGCGGCGTAAAGGTTAGTTAGTTAGTTAGTTAAATAGATAAAAATGAATTATGTGTATTAAAATCTTGCGATAATATTCATGTTTGTAGAAGCCGAGACAACTGGAATAACATGCAGGGGTCTGGTATATCGGGAGGGGGGTTCCAAGGAGACGGTGAAAGATTTAACACCTACGGGCTCAGCATCCAGTTCTTAGACTCCATCAGTGTGCGCGGACCGCTGCTGAACCGCATATTCGTGGCCAATGTAAGTCTTTCTCGGAAAATTCAAAATCCTTTACTTGAAAACTCGCAGCGCTTACTTTGAACAATATTTCTGTTTCAGCTTGACTACAAAGTGGACAAAAAGAAATTGAAGGAGGTATTTAAAATGGCGGGGAAAATTAGAAATATCGATCTGAGCATGGATAAAGATGGAAATAGCAGAGGATTTGCTGTTATTGAATACGACCATCCAGTGGAAGCGGTACAGGTAATTGCTGCATCAAACAATTGACCGACTTCCTGTTAACTCGCTGGGAGCACTACTGCCGCCAATTTTTATACTAAATTTATTATGACATGTGAGAAAGAAGGTCCATATGTGCTATTCGATATCTGAGCTGATTTTGTAGAAGTGTAAAATTGCAAAAACAAAAATAAGTATCTTCACTTGATTCGGTCCTGCAGAAATCAGTTTTGAGAAGCTATAATTTGGACATATTTTAGTTTTGTCTAAGTTTATTATTTATTTACAAATATGTTCATTTTCAATTTTCAATTCAAACCCTTATCCGCACCCCAATGGTGCATAGGGCACTGCATTATATAAACACAGTGTTATCTTGATCGTTAACACACGAAGGAAAGGTGATCAGCCCTCCGCTTTAGGTACCAGTCCAGGGTAATATTGAGTAAATATTAGAGTGAAAAAATGACTTATATTTATTTGAGCCCCCTTGGGAATCGAACCCGGGACCTCCAGAATAGTAGCCGACCATGCTGACCATTACACTACGGAGGCGGACAAAACAGCCGAAATACATATAATATGTTCATTAATTAAACATATTTGAAAATAAAACTCATTGTTTATGTGTACACTTGCGTCAGTGTTAATTGGGTCAAATATTCTGTTTTTTTTTTCTCGATTATGCGAAATTGGCTTTATTTCATATTGAAAAAATGTTTTCATCTAAAAATACATAAATTTAGATTGAAGATATTTACATAAAAATGTTGTAGTAAAAACAACAATTAGGAAAGTTACCCCTTCTTTCCCGGTGATATGTATTTACTATACTTCGAGTCTAATAACGAGAATATTGATACAAAATACAATAGATACGGGCTCATAATTTTTGTATACCTCCGTAATACAACTATGTACATATTACGTAAAAGTATTATAAAATATAGTTATGTATTCATTTGGCGAGAAGGCTAATTTTGCAAAAGAAAATGATGAATGAAAATATTGATTACAGGCGGACCTCAACTTTCTACTTATTGGTTCCTGAAAATGTGTGCGAAAGTTAAATGTTCGAAAGTTGAGGGATGTAAAAAAATAAATATAAAAAAAACACTAAAAATTGTACTTTAAAATTTGTATTTATCAAAAATTACCAGCTAAGTACATATTGAATATTTTTTTTAAATTTTATTACATAATAAACTTGTCAAGAATTAGTTGCATTTTACTATTTTTTTTTCTTTTCTTTATAGTTCTGTAACATGAAGTGCTATTATGGATTGCCCTGCGCACTTGAGATATGTGTTCTCCATTGGGATCACATTATTCAATATTTTTTTCAAATGTCTTGAGATGCGTTAAAAGCTTCATTCATATTTTTTATTTTTAAGGTCTTGATGCTTTCTTCAGGTTCTTCTTTCTCACTTTCATTAGAAATTAATTAGTCAAGGGTTCAGAATGAGATTCAATTATCTCATTAACATCTTCACTGTTAACATCCAGGTTTACTTTTTCAAGTGTGATGGTTCCTGGAGTTTTATCAAAAGTTATGAAAACACCTATAATTTTTGGCCATAGTCGTTTCTATGAACCTTTCATTATTGACTATTTTATTTATAACACTTTTCACAGTACGGACCCGGTTCATACACACTTTATATTGTAAAAGGGAAACAACTGGAAATAAAATATTTTTGCCAAAAAAGATTTTTTTTTAATGTGTGAAATAGCGAATTTTGCGAAAGATGAGGCCTGCCTGTATATTGGCTGTTTTAAACATAAAACGAGTCTTACACAATCCTTTATAGGTTGAGAATGTCAAATTAGATGTTCCTCCCGAGTGATAAAACCCCATTTGCGATTGCAGGCCATCTCGATGCTGGACAAGCAGGTGCTGTTTGAGCGGCGTCTGGCGGTGCGCATGGACCGCGCCAACTCGGCGCCCTCGGAGGCGCGCCTGCCCGAGGGGCTGCAGGCCGTGGGGCCCGGGCTGGGGCCCAACGGGGAGGCTCTGCGCGACGTGGCGGCCAGCCTGCCCCCCGCGAACGCCGCCCCCGTCCCCGGCGCCCTCGCGCCCGGCTTGCTGGGCGCCGTCCCGGCCCTGCAAGCCCTCGGCCAACTGCAGTCCCAGCTCCTGCAGCAGGTGCACTTGTCTAAATTACGCTAACTCTGCCCCACGTCTCATATCATAACGTTTTACTTTATTGTTGTTAGAAGCCTAAGGCTGTTTATAATCTCTTATTTTTCTAACCCTTGTCCCCCTCCGTAGTGTAATGGTTAGGCCAACAAAGAGATTGGTACATTATATTCATATAAAAACATTAAATATGTAATTCCTTCTTTTCTGAGGCCAGCACAGAAGGTAAAAATACCCGTCTTTAAGCATCAATCGACCGAACGGGTATAAATATCTTTCCCATCCATAGTGTGTAAGGTTCAGACGCATATAATTCATATTAATATATATCACCCGTAGGGTGAATAATCCAATGTCTCGTAGAAAAAACAATAAATAATATCATATTTTGTAAATCCTGTAATTCCATCGTTTAAATCATCTAACCTGGCTGCAAAAAACAGGGTATGGAAACAGCAATTTCTCAATATCAAGGCAAGCATGGGCACGCTTTGAGATATACATTGTCTAGTAAAATCATATTGTTTTTGATTTTTGTCAATTAATATAGTACTTTTTAAATTAATAAGACACAATCTATTTTTTACGAGGCTGTCCAACTTTAACGCAAACACAAACTAAGATGCGATTTGCAAAAGTAAAGTTATCGAGTGAATGAAATATAAATGGGCACTTCCTAACCTGTATTTTAAATAATTCTAAA
Source organism: Brachycentrus maculatus (assembly GCF_059751285.1). Lineage (NCBI taxonomy): Eukaryota > Metazoa > Arthropoda > Insecta > Trichoptera > Brachycentridae > Brachycentrus > Brachycentrus maculatus. Next base: position 114,412 of record NW_028281343.1, read on the forward strand.
AAATCTACGCCTTTGTATGAAGTACCTCGAGTTAAAAGTACATATTTCAATCGAACTGCGAATCTCCAAAATGTATACACAAATAGGCCCGGCATCGTTACGTTTGATATTTCTAAATATACCTGAAATATAATTTTAGTAAAAACCTAAAATTAAAATTTTATGTGATAAAAGAGATATTGTTAATATACATGTAATGTATACATATTTATAGTTACATTCACTAATGTATAAATAAAGTTATACATTGGTGGTGGTTATATATACATATTACATTAAAACCACGGGTAATATGTGTAATCATATTAAAACCCCGTATCATGTATTTCATAGATATTAAATCCTTAGTATATGATTTTTATTTCTTGTATACCAGATATGGAAAAAGTTCTAGAAATATTGTGTACCATTATATAAATCGGGAAAATTCTGCATAAAGATTATATTCATTTAACTTTATTGTTGTTGGTGGATTGGCTTCCGAAATTTCACATTTTCAATTCAACATAGAGAAAAGTTGAGGCCGAGATTCCCATTGCATTCCTGTATCTCCATACTGAATATTGTTTCCGGATCTTCTATACAAACTGTCATTCTGTTGACGCTTGATTCATAATTTGAACAAGGCTTTGTTTCCAACATATTGCCACACAGAAAGGATTAGAAAATCCATCGACTTTCTAATTAAAATGGATGGTTTTGTTAATGTTTTTAGTCTAGTGTTTATACAATTCATCCCTTCAATATTTAGATCCAATATTTATGTTTATTAAGTCTAATTGATTTTCAAATACCTTTTTGAATATACTATTGTATAAAAAATAATGAAATCTCAAAAAATGCGTCTTTGGTAAATAGTGCGTGATTTTTTACTTATTTCTTGTTTTTTTGTTATTTTTGTCTAGAGTCTTTGGGAATGTGATTTCCCGGATCCGACTGTATTTTTTGCAATTAAATTGAATTTAAAAAAGTAACAGGTCTTTGATTGTAGTCTTATGGTCATAACCGTTCCTCCTCATGCACAATCAGAGTCTTCCAATTTCAATAATCATATTGAATATACTTTTAATTCATATTACCCTTTGAATGTGGGTAGTAAATTCCCATGTCTTCTCATTTATCCGCACGTTCCTGTCACCATTCCACATTCCGGCATACTAAGAATACATAGAAGATTCCATTTGGAACTTGAAACTTCCACAACCATCAAGAGCTCCGAGATGTTTGTAAAGAAATCATCTTTTGTCAAATATTTAAGCAGATTTTTAAATGTGCAACTATAAATTCATCAAAAGTTTGAAATTACTGAAAAATATTTTATGTGATTCATAATAATTAAAGTGGGTTACAATAAAACAGCTCAAGAACCAAAGTTGCAAGACTGATTTGTCATTTGAACCCGATTTCATCTATATAGTCATCTAGCAGAGGATATAAAAATAACCATTACAATTTTATAATAAAAAAAGATACTCCCAAGACGTATGCAAAAAAGAACTTATTCCCCTGGTAAATTAAATTTTTAGTAAAAAGTCAATAAACAAATAAGTAAATTTAAAAACAAAAATCACCCGTTTTCCATAAACAAATGATGTTTCCAATTTTTGTACATCAACAAAATATTTATAATTTTTTAAATATAAAAAAAACTTTATTATTATTCTTAAAATATTAAGTATTTATTTTCTATCTTTATTTGATTCAAGCTCTTGTTATTTTGTCCACGAGAATAGGAATTTAATTTAATTTTTTCTTCTTCATCTTTGATGAGATGTCAAAAAATAATTTTATATTAGTTTATGTGAAATTAACACAATACAGGGTACTTATCCAAATAAGAAGAGAAAAACTTATGTAGCCGATTATGAAGCCTGCCGAGTGAGTATTGTTCCTTGTAAAGTGTATTTTTACCAAAATGTTTGATGGAGTTTATAAGTCTGTTCTTGATAATTATCGGCGTGTTTGTAAACTTGGAATATGATATATTTATATGAAAGCGTCTTTTACATACTGTTGGTAGAGAGCGAGAGATGCTTATATGCGCTCTATCTGCTTACTTTCGGTAGAGCACGAGGGATGCCAAAAAACATTGTACAGATCGGAGTTGGATTTGTAGTTACTTTTAATTAGTATACTAATTAGGATCGGGGTTGATGAAAAAACAACAATGTGTTCATGCAAAGGATATTGACAAATTCAAATATTTAAGGCTTAGATCTCAAGCGTTCAAATCAGAATGCGTTCAGCCCTGCTCAGGGCTGCATGTGTGCTCATGCTCAATTTGAAAAAATATGTATATCGGATATTTTTTTGTTAGCTATAATATATATGGAGAAATATTTTTACATATTTTTTTCAACTCCTTACCTTTCAATTACTGTGTTCTCTTCAAAACCATATAATTATTTCGAATAAAAACTTATTTTTTCCATGCTGATTTTCGATGTTTTAAGAAAATAATTAATTACGTAAAATTTTATGTGGATTTAGGAAAAATAAAGTTGCAACTTAACGAATACTTAACCTAAAGCAGCGCTTATTAGGAATGGTGGGACGGTTAAACATTCCTGTTTTAAGTGTTGTGATAATTTGGAAATCCTAGGGACTGGCATCGGGTGACTTGTCGGGATTGACCGGTGCTGCTGCCGGATTGGCCGGAACCGGTCTGGGCTTGCAAGACTTGGGAGTTAACAACTCTCTTCCGGGATCGCAGATCGGAACTAATACCTACTCTAACGGTTCTTTCCAAGGTAAACCAATCTCCTTTAGAACTGTATTAACACGTTGACTGCCAACTACGAGATAACTCGTAGATTGGGTTCTTTGCTAGGACGCCAACTATGAGTTATCTCGTACTGTTATATTATCTATTGATTCGGCATTAACTTTGTGGAATGACAAGTTGATTTTTTTTTGTAATTAAACACTTGTATAAAACCACTTAATGAGTTTTATTTCATTACATACTACTAGTTTCGAAAACTAACAGATGTACTTGTCATATTCATGCAGCTATGATAAAATTCCTAGTATGCCAGTGCTAATATGGGTAGATAGCGCATATGGAGAGAACAAAAATCAATGCTGGCTTACATGAACAGAAAATTTATTGACAGAAAATATAATTATAAAAAAATTATTAAAAATCCAGAAGTAAAATAATGTTTTGAAGGTTGGATTTTTAGACCGGAGTTCTGAAAATTGCCGAGGCAGTCAATATGTTAATGTATTCCTAGGACATTTTTTCTACTATTCTTTAACACCTTGACTGCCAATAGAATTTTTGTAAAATGTTCAAAATATTTTTTTTGTGTTTTATGGTTTTGATCAATCTGGTGACGTTCCGTGATTGATTTCACAACAGCCATCTCTGATAGGATTAACCTTTTCCTTCCTGTGCTAAAATAAAACGCGCGTCCCGGTAAAATATAGAATGTAGAAATAAATTTAAAAAGAAAAAAATTTTTTTTAATATATGTATGTATATATATATATATATATATATATATATATATATATATATATATATATATATGTATAAAGATATATATATATATCTATGTATATATATATATTTATATATATTTATATTTATATATAAAACGATCAAGATAACACTGCGTCTATATCATGCAGTGCCCTATGCACCATTGATTACGGATAAGGGTTTTGTGTATGTATATATTCACGGGTGAAATCAGTGCTCTGGTTTAGCGAGTGTTTTTGCCTAGAATTTTCACTCATTAAATTATAGTAACCTTAAACATAAAGAGCAAATCCACTCACGAGTAGCCATAGGCTATAAAACTTAAAAAGTTGAAGCCTGAGTAGGGACATGATAAGCAGTGTTGCATAAGCCGTAGCTAGATTTCAGAGTCACTTGGACGTTAGGTAATTTAAAAAAAAAATACTACCACAAGTAAGCTCAGGAGTACGATGTGGGTAGGTACTTAGGTATCGTAAGTTTAAACCATTGTGTATTTAAGCTCATTTTAACACCCATTTATTCCTGAAATACTGAATGTTCGTAATTTCCTTAGTTTACTTTTTAATATTTTTCCTCGATTCATCCTTCGCTGAATTGGAATATTCCACTAAACTAGGTAATTTAAAAAATAAAAAGGGCTCTGGTTTGTACCACTGTGTAAAAAGTTGCATGATTTTACGCCTTTAAAGGTTTGAGCAACTCGGCGTTCGGGCGCAGCCTCGGCATGTCCCAGAGTGCGGGCATGAACTCCGGGCTGGGCTCCAACCAGAGCTCGGGCATGAACTCGGGGCTGGGCTCCAACCAGGGCTCGGGCATGAACTCGGGGCTGGGCTCCAACCAGGGCTCGGGCATGAACTCGGGGCTGGGCATGGGGTTCCCGCACCAGCCGCCCGGCAGCCGCACGCCCCCCGCGGTCCGCACGCCCCCCCGCGCCTTCGAGGTGGACCGCCACTCCCGGGACGCGGACGTGAGCCTCGACAACCAGGACAAGCCCGGGGACATGGTGATCATTAAATTTGTAAGTTTTTGCTAGTAAATTGATCATTTTAAGTAAAAAACCTCGGTGTATAATAATATGTTTTTATAATTTATGTTTGAAGCAATAACTTTGTGATTTTCCATTTTTCAAGACTTTTTGAAATGTACTGACACACGACTTTTTCAAGTCTTGAAAAAGAAGCGGTTAGCTGCGAAACCGGTAGACATTATAATTTAGTTATAATAAAATATTTATAGTGATTATAAAAGAAAGTTATATTATAATTATAAAATGTTTTTAATGAATTTAAAAAAAAAATGTTTTTAATTTAAGTTTTACTTGGTAAGTACTACTTTTTCTTAAAATCTATTGTGATTCGATGCATTCTGCATTATTTTCAAAGACCGTATGGAAATGATGCGGAGTGAATCGAAACACATATCAGAATAGATTTTAAGAAATAGCGGTACTTACTTAGTAAAACGTAAATTAAAATTGAATAGGCACCTTTTATCACACCACGTCACACCGAAAGCTAAAATATATAGACCATTGAAAAATGATGTTATAATAATTATTATGTACTATATTTTGAAAAGTAGACAATATTATGAAAAATAATTCATATTAAATACATAATGAAAAATTGTAAAATAAGAAATACATTGAATTTGATGGCTGCACACTTGTATCCGGCTCACAGCATACAGGTTGAGCAGCGCTGCCTTATAGTAATATGTACTATTCGATGAGGCAACAGGAACAGTTGAAAAAAAAAATGTATTAATAAAGTTATTTGTAAAAAAAAGTGTTATACTACCATCTAGGGTAGGCGGAGGAAAATGTAATATTTTTATTTTTAATTTAAAGCTGCCCGCCTCTGTTACTTGGCAACTACTCCGAGAGAAGTTTGGAGAAGCCGGAGAAGTGAAGTTTGCGGAGAAGATTGACACCGAGACCGCCGTCGTGCGCTTCCAGAGCAATTGGGGGGCCAACAGAGCCATCAGTATCCTTTGAACATGAATTATTTGGTGCATGGCATCGTCAGTAAAGGTTAACAATATATGTTTTGAATATTGAAAGCATCAACTTTGTGATCATATTGATATATTATTTTGAGAAATAAAAAGACTTTGTGTTTTGATCCACTCACATTTTTATTAATCAACTAGTTTCGACAACAACCTGTTGCCCTCTTCAGGGTTTAATTTATGACTAAACATATAAAAGAAACACTTCATACTTATAATACTTAATACTTAACACTAATACCCAATAACTTGTACACTGTTTCTTTTATATATATATATATATATATATATATATATATATATATATATATATATATATATATATATATATATATATATATATATATATATATATATATATATATATATATATATATATATATATATATATATATATATAGTCATCAATTAAACCCTAAAGAGGACAACAGGTTGTTGCCGAAACTAGTTGGTTAATAAAAATGTGAGTGGATCAAAACACAAAGTCTTTTTATTTCTCAAAATAATATATGTTAACAGCATATTTTAAAGCGTGAAACATTACTATTTTACATGTCGCTCACTCCTTTCAAGAACGTCATAAATCAAAATTCGTCAATTTTCAGTTGGGCATGTTTTCGGAATGCCCATAAAATTTACTATATCCCAGCAGAAGCGGCATATTTTTAACTTAATATTTACCCGCCACAGGGCAGAAAGTGTTGTTTTTGCATTTTGAAGAAAAAGTATTGTTTAATTATTTTTTTAAATAAACTACATATTTTTCAAATGGACAAAAAACCTTCAGGTTTTACTTAAAAAGATCTGTTGCACACTAAAAAGTTCAGTAAGTGGCTTGATATTTATTTTTAATACATTGTATTGTATTTTTAAATTTTAAAAACGTTCTCCTGAAAAATCGAGATTTTGATTTATGACATTCTTGAAAGGAGTGAGCGATGTGTATACAATATTTCGATTATATAATCCGTAACTCGGGTAACATACAATATTTTTCAATTAGAACTGGCAAAATATTAAACGTGAGATTTAAATAAAAATTTGGGATTATCAACAAAACGAACAATTCTACATCCATTTTGCCGCCATAGACAAAATGTTGAAAACAGCAGAGATAAAGATTGCCTTCAATCAATATTGAAATCATTTCCCATTGATGCCATTTGATCCTTTGAAAAGCCTTTTTGATAATCAGTTTTGTTGCATCAATGAACCACATTCACGGAAATATTGACGATCTTATAGATCATGCTGTGGGTAATACATATAGACTTCTTATTTAATCTAACCTGACAAAAATAATATTATAGTATTTTGGTTAGATTTGTACTCACAGAGTGGATAGGTCCATTTGGTATTGTGTTCTTAAACATGTTTCTTAAGTGAATATTTCCTTAATATTTGTTCCCAGAAATGTTTGACAAAACTCGCATAGATGGGAAAACAATTGTGGTACGTCACTGCTGAGGATTAGATTAAAAGGTGTTATAACAGAACTGTAAACTGCAAATATTTCTTTAATATTATTTGACATACAACATTTTGATTTTTGGCGATATGACCAGGAGAGCAGCACTTCGGCAGAGGATATTTTATCCATGACGATGGATTACACAAATTTTATTGTACGGCACATTTTATTGGTTGTTTCGTAAATTTTGCTTCCTCCCATGCTTGAAGGCATTATTGGGTGATCTATGTTTAGATTTTATCGTCAATGGTCCTTTAGTCGGCTGATAAAGGCGATTTGTATTTTTCTTCATTATTAAATGTGGTATCCCATCAATTAGACTTTTTGACTTTTATTTTTAATTTCTTAATTATGTCTTTTCAGTATGGTGTTGTCGATAAGTACTTGTATTGATAACAATGAGTGCAATAATTTTTCAATGGTGATATTGTTTTGCAACTATGCGTATACTCATATGCTATGTTGGTTTATTTGGTTGTTTCATTATTATGCTGAAAGCCTATGAATACGGCATCAGAAAGTATAATAAGCGTTAGTTAAGGTTACTATCATTTATCCTCAATGCTTTGCTAGTGACTAAACTAAAAGTAAAGTGCAGTAAATTAATAATGCTGTATTTTATTGATATTTTGTTACAGAATGTTCACTGCGATAGATAAAACTTCCATCGTTTCTGTTTGTGTTTATGATCCTATTAACCGTCCCCTCCCAGTGATATGTATTTACTACAACTCGAGTTTAAAAATGAGAATATCAGTATAAAATATAATAGATACGGGCTCAGAATTTTATGTATTCCTCCGTAATCTATTATGTACATGTTACGTAAAAGTATTATAATATAAAGTTATTCATTTGCAGCGACGGAAATAAATAAATTGTAAAATAAATCAGGGATAGAATCCACCAATACAGAAACGTTTCTCAGAGTTTGGGTGCGTGCCGCATTTTACGTACACGCGCACGCGGCTTCCTACTGTTTCCGACAATTTCATTTTAGCGCACAAGACGTCGTTCGGGATGGTTGTATCGCTACGCTAGCTATGGCGGATGCTTACCATGTATTTTTTTTTCTTTTTTAGGTACTTACCAGAGCTTACATTACAAAATTGATACATTTCAACTTCAACTATGGTCAATAAAAGCGACATTTAGGAATATCCACATTTTTCCCGTTTTTAAATCACATTTTCATATGGTGTACAAAATACATATCACCGGAGCGCGCGGAAGTTTTTAGCATCATAAGGGAAGGGTTAAAAATAAGCAAACTAGGTAACTGATGATGGTGGTTAGTTAGTTAGAATAGAGACTAAAAATAACCTAATTCTGACACATCGCTGCTGGGAGATCACTTTTTTCAGACAGATTTTTGATGCTACTGGAATGGGAATGCCGCAGAAACAGCTTTAAAGCTTAGTGTTAGGATTTATCACAGCTCGATCATAACTTTTTATCAAATTGTGACCAGGAAACTGAAAATGATGGTGAATTATTGAGTCGATTCTTCATTCAGTTGTCTCCATTCTATTGTTGATGCTTCCTATGTAGAAAAAAACTGCACTTTAAATATTGAACGTAGTGTTAATAATTGTTTATCCACCCATATATATGGATATTGCAAACTTTTCTCTGATATGAATTGCTCGATTCTCTTATATTACATTATATTCTACGCTTTGGGTGAAAAATATACAAAGGGGTGATTTTAACACTAATAATTATTGAATTGTCCGCCTCCGGTCAGCATGCTTGGCTACTGTACTGGAGGTCCCGAATTCGATTCCCAGGGTGGGATCAAATAAATTTAAATGATTTTTCACTTTAATATTTATTCAATATTACCCTGGGCTGGTACCTCAAGCGGAGGGCTGATCACCTTTACTTCATGTGTTATTTTGATCAAGATAACGCTGCGTTTATATGATGCAGTGCCTTATGCACCATCGAGTGCAGACGAGAGTTTGAAGAGGAAGAACTATTGAATTCTGATACATCTTTTGTTGGTAAAATTTTTGCTCTTGTCCCTTTATTCATCGATGCAAGGTTGCTTATTTGTTTTGATTTTTTTTATTCAAATTCATTCTGGATGGTAGAAATTTTTCATAACATTTTGTACCGTATGGATGAGGTATTATTATTTCTAAATATGCGATGATGAATATGGAAGTTTCCGAGTCAACTCGAAACATCCAATTTTTAATCGAGATTTTTGGAGAATCTGCATTATTTGGTTCATTTGGCACAAGTCCCCGAGAATGTTCACTTATCAGGTTGAATAAATATGTCATGTTCTTCGTACCTGTTGGAATTTGGCTTTTGGGAGGATTTGAGATCATCTGCAGGGTCGGCACATAGTCCAGCGTGGCATCACCGTCTGGTACTCCAGAAAGGGGCCTCGTTTCCTGCGCATTGTCTGTCGGAGACTTCTGTTGCGTTCAAGAACTCGGCGAACATTGAGAGATTGAATTTTTGTGCACTCGCAAGATATCGCATATACTCTGGTAAGTTGGCATTGATGTTTATTTACGGTAATCAAATAGAGTTTGATTCTAACGACATTGATGGGGAAATTTAAGGGTAGCACTGTTCTGGCAGAAGGCAAACGTCTTGACTGCGCAATATAAGAGATTGGACCAGGATAAGATGTGGGGGAACTATTCCGGGTTGCGCAAAATAGAGAAGCCTTCGCCAGAGTGATTGCCAACGTCAGGGAGATCTGATACGGCAGAGGAAGAAGAAGAATAGAACAGGGCTGGCAACATATTATTTGACATTGTAGAACGTCGTTGTATTGCTGATGGAAAATGTACATTATCATAAATTTCCCCGAGTCTAGATGTGCAGATATATTGAGCTATCAGCTGTTGGAATTTGCATCTGTCGTGTCTCATCTGACTGTAATTAGGAATCAGCTCATATTAGATGGTGTCGTCAAGTTGCAATGGCCGAATTGTAAATCATTTGTCAGGAGAGATGTCTGAGAATGTTCCGTCACCTCGAGATACTGATATGAACGTAGTGACATCATCGGGAGCTGATAGCAAATCTCTAATGAGTTGCAAACGGTTTTTCAAGTGTCCAATTCTTGGAGTGACACCAAAGTTGCAGTTCTTATAAAATATTTGATCCTCAAATTCGTTATATTGATTAATCTTCTTAAATTTTTACTGTTCGGTTTCTAATTATGTTTTTCTGGATTCCTGGATGACATTGTGTGTCATTCATCATTCTTGAGGAAGCTTTGGTCTATATTGCCCATTTCATCTTCCATTATTCCAGAAGTGCTTATGACGTAGTTATGGCATTATAGATCCCTATAGATCCTCATCAAAACATCACAAGAATTTCATCAATATGTATTTATTTTGTCAATTTAAAAAACATTTTTTTTAATTTATTTTAACAAACTATTTATTTTTAGAAATATATTTGAGAAATATATATTTTTTTAAATCATGTACTTTTGTCTCTAAAATTTTAACATCAGTATCCAAGCCAATTATAATATTTTTAAATTTATTTCAGTAAGCTGATTTAATATCAAATTTGTATTTTACAGGTTTGAAACAAAGCATTGATAAATGGTGAAAATAAATAAAATTTGGGTTTACTGAAAACTCATCATCAGTCATCCAGGTAGGTTTATTTAAACACAAATTAAAAACAAAAGCAAAGCGGAAAGTAAAATTAATACTTGTAAAATTAAATTCTTTTTATTTCCAGCGAGAATGATGATGCGAACAGTTATTGCAAGAAATCTACTGGTTAAAATGAGAAACCTCTATCACGTGATGTTACACAGTTGGTAAGAATTGTGAAAATTTATTTACAAAATTATTAATTAAAAACCATTCAATGGGTGTATTTTATTTATTAAATATTTTTTCAATGTACTCTGTTATAAAATGCTATCATATTTGTAAACGTTTATTTTTGAAAAAAAATTACATATTTACTATTTTACCTGTATTTTAATGCCACATTACGTAAATGACATTTTAATTATTTTGGAAAAAAAAAAATTCATACTACATACTCATACTCATACTCATCGCTCACTCCTTTCAACGTCATATATGTATCAAAAATCGTAAATTTTCAGTTGTGCATGTTTTCAGAATGCCCAGAAAATGTACTATATCCCAGCAAAAGCGGCATATTTTTAACTTAATATTTACCCGCTTCATAGCAGAAAGTGTTGTTTTTGCATTTTGAAGAAAAGATACTGTTCAATTATTTTTTTAAAATACTAAATATTTTTCAAATGGACAAAAAACATTCAGGTTTTACCTAAAAAGATCTGTTGCAAGTAAAAAGTTCAATAAGTGGCTTGATATTTATTTTTAATATATTGTATTATATTTTAAACTTTAAAAACGATGTCCTGAAAGTTTTTTGATATATGACATTGTCAGGAGTGAGCGACATATCAATTTTCGTTTTCCGCAATTCAATCTGATATCAGTAAAAGCTCATAATTATTATTATTTTTTTTAATGTGTGTTCCTTGATGTACACAAATACATATTTCAATTCAACACTATTTTCAGGTAAGCCTTGTGTTTGAAGACAGGATTCAGGTCATGGCAGAGTGGGGTTTAAACCGGAAATCTCCGACTCAGAGCCTGCGACACTAACCACGGGACCACAATCTGACTCATTGAGGGACCAAAAATCAAAGAAAATTAAAATTTAACGAGTTTGAAAAATAAAGAATTCATTTGAAAACAATAAGTGTTGTTTTTTTTATTGTCTTATTGGCAAAATGATTTTCCCTTTTTTATGATTGAGAGTTTTGTATGAGATCATCATTGGAGGAACCAGCATTATGTAAAAAATTTTAGAATCAAGATGAAATTCAAATTATCATTGTTGGAATCGACAAGAATTATCAGAACGAGGAACTCGGAGAATATTTTACTCTCCGCTTGAAGTTTTAAAAGGTTGACAAAAAGTAAACACCATATCAATTCATTAGTAATTTATTTGAAAATACATGTTTTTAATCCATGACTGACTCATCACATATTTCTCCTACAAGTATAGATTGTGTAATGACAACGTGTTACACAATAACTTTTACCTATAGTTCTCCGTACACTCGTAAATATCACATTAATATTAAACTAATCTCAATACTTATATTTATGTACATACATTATTCAAAATTAGGAAAATCATTTATACATGTCACAAGCTGTTTCTTTACAACACATTAAGATATAAATATAATACACGTCTTAAAAACCAGAAGGTGGATATTGAAACAAAATAAAAGATAAAAGTTAAATAATACATATATTTAAGTTTTAAAAGATAGAAATACAATCATATGTTTTTGAACTAAGAATTTCAATTTCATAAGAACAGCTTAGCAGAAGAAATTTACTAAGGTTGGTATTTATTTATTTTTTAATATATGTATGTATGAAGCTCATTAACAAATTGTGCTAAAGTTGCAGTTCGTTATTATTTGACTAATCACCATGACAGTGAATGTTAGATATTACACGTAATCTGTTTTAGGTGTTGCTTTTAACCTGTCTGCCATCTTTTTTATTTATTTAATTTATGAGAATGAATTTGTGACACTGGAGAATTTAACAAAAATATATATTCATGGCGATGACATAATGTAATGATACAAAAAACCTGGAAAATAATTCCTTTTGTTAAAAATGGGTGTAAGTTATATGATTATCGTATATCATATTTTATAATATTCAGACAGGTTAAATAATACAATCTGGCAAGGAAAAAATAATGATTTTTCGATTATAAGGTTTGGCACTGCCTATTGATGTTATACATATTCAGTGGTTTACAGTAATGTGTTAGCTTATACATACTGAGGAAACGGTAGATCGTAAAAACCACAAAAAATTTTAAGTATCGCTACGTACATACTCATTTAGTTCAGTCAATCGATAAAATAAATACAAAAATCAGAAAAATTGGCTAATTGTATGATATAACGTAATATTATATTTATTAATTTATTTTCATAATTGAGTATTGGAATACAGTGATGAAGAAAAACAACTATTTTAAATTTAGAAGTAGCGATACAAAATAAATGTTTTTTTAATATTTTTTTTAAATTAAAGTTTTTGGACAGATTTTGACTATTAACTTATCTTATTTATATACACGATACATTTTAATATTTAATAAAAATAAGAATTTATATAATATATTGAAAATAAACAGCATTTACATCATTTCAGATAAAAAATATTTAAACTTTGCTACAGACCTATCTTATCGGGAATAGTTTTACGATACAATAATAATCTGTAAGTGTCTGGCATAACTGCTGGTGAGTTATGGTAACAATTTATATTAGAAACATCTCGTTTCTCCAATACACAAACTTACATTTTCAAGATCTACGCTCGTATAACACGATTCAACAATATTAAATATATATCTTTGACAGGTTAGAATAAAGGCAGCTCTGAATTGTTAAAATTCCGAGATGGGCATCTTCAATGTATTCGCAAATGTCGCGGGTGTCATGTATGATTGACTATGGCTTTTGACATTCCTCGACGATAATGAACAACAACAGTTAAATCGATAATGATGGATAGTTTCATCTTTCTGAGATGAACTGGATTATTCGAGCCACAAAACCAAGTGTTTCAGTCATTGTTACATCCGGGGGATATACATTAATGCGCTCTGAAGCATTTTCCCTCAAATCACCTTCATGGAAACATAAGTTGGCATTGGAAATGGCCATTGAGCTATGTGCGGAGGAATGCTCTCAGTGAAAGATGATGGTGTGATACAGAGTTCTGGGGACCACGTTTTTGTAATTGAGTCTATAACGTTTGATGGCTCGCGCGGCTATACACTGCAGGGTCGTGTACTTCAGAGGGTTTACTATGGCGGAAGCGCACTGTCCATTTTCAGTGAGAATGTCTTGGAACGTGACACCGTCGTAGTTGACTATATCGATGTGCGCATTGTTATCGAGAAGCGCCTTCACTATTTCAGGATGGCAGGGTTTACACTGAAAAGTAAATAATAAAATTATTAGCAGAACTCGAAGGGAGGAGATTTCTAAATTAGAGTTCCGAAACCAGGTAACAAGTCTGTTCCATTTGGAATGCAACAAGTAATAAAACTAATGACAATATCTTACAGGCAAAATAAAGGAATGGGTAAACGATCAAGAGTTAATACATATCATGAAAGCTGTACTGTAGTTTTTATTTTTGTTTTTTCTTTCTATTTTTGTGTGTACATATATTAGGTTAAAATAGATAAAAAAAAAAAACGTATGTAGAAAGAAACACTGCACAGGCTTCATTCGTTTCGCTTCATTTTTCCACATTTTGCAACATATTCCTGGCCAGTATTCACCTTTAGTTTCTTAATATTTCTCTTCCATTCGTTTGTCTTTCTCAGACGTTTCCTTGTTTTTTGTTTTTCTGTATTTTCACTATCAATATTGGTATCACTAGAAGAGCTTTCATTGTTAATTTGACTTCCTGGATAGCAATATCTCACTGTTGCTCTGAGTAAGCAGATAATTAAATACTGAGATTTCATCAATATGCAGGCATAAAATTTATTTCCAGATATCTAAGTAATACACTGTGTGGAGCATGTTATTTTACATTGAACTGCATACTTATCTCAAAATCGATTTTTTCTGGGTTATCTCACTATTGCTTTGGGGTGACCAAATATGTATTTAAAATAAATAAAAAAAATACACTATATATTTATTTTGTTTACGGTTCTCGAACAATAAATTGAATGCAATACGTATATGCAATTACATCAAATGTGGTTCATCTTACCTTAGCGGCGAGATGAAGAGGTGTGTTTCCATCAGCATCCCGAACATCGGGATCCGCTCCGACTTCCAACAGCAGCTTGACTAGGGCCGATAAGTCTGACGTTTCAGGGGACACCCGCGTCCCTTCTATGCCCTCGCCTATACAGGCTAAATGCAATGCACAACGCCCCTTCTTAACCTGAAAAACCATAGGAATACTAATTAACCAGAGAGAACAAAAATAAAAGGTGTATGAAATTCATGAAATTAAAAATAACAGCATTAGTATCGTAAATACACTTCCTCGAGTATGTGTGAATCATGATTCAGGAGAGATAGGTATGGAAGATATTGACACTAGGTTTACGGCACACGTCAAAAAGACGGATTTCTGATTTGCTTTGTAAAATTTTACTAAACGGACAGAATTCTTTCTGATTTTTTTAATTAACTTCATAATGGATCAGTGCAAATATTTTTACCATTTCAGTTTTTTAGCAAACTTCTTATTTTTGAAAATATTGTCGCTTTATACCTATCTCTACAGATGGGTGTCCGTAGAGAAAGGTATAATTGATGGATAGCACTGCATGTATTAGGGTAAGTGGTTCATATGTTGGTTTGGGCATGTGAATCGAATGACCAAAGAAAACACTTGAAAGCAGCCAGCTACTGACCTGGGTCAGGAGTCAAAATAATCGGCGGGTGTAATGAGGAGATGCATGAATGTGGAAGAGGTGAAGAATGTTTCCAAAGACAGAGTGGTATGGCGTTCTATTCTCTCTGCCTACCTCAGTTAGTTAGTTTATTTCTATTTTTATAAGTAAGAGGTCAAGGAATCTTGCGTCCCTTATGTAACTGCCACCATATTAGGTCTATTGTGTCATGTAGCTCACGACCTGCCTTGGTGGTAAGAGCTTCACCTTCTCGGAGTCTAGAGTGGTCCTCCGAGGATGTGACTTCGTTTGTGAGCGAGTGAATCACAGTTATGTTTATGTTAGTTAGTTAGTTAGTTAGTTAAAATGATAAAGTGAAAAGATACAATACAAAAAATATATTAATCGAATAGAATCTATACCATCAAAATTTATTTCATATTGTAATTTTAGACGGATGGCTCCAAGCAATGATTTTATGAATTTACCCAAGCTCGTAACATGCAGGAACAATGCTGACCTTATTTTCCTGTATAAAATTTTAAATAATTATGTAGATTGCCCAGAGCTTTTATCACTCATCAATTTAAGAGTCCCGGGAGCACAGACCAGAAACAAAAACTTAAAATGCACACCAAGTCCTACCAAAATTCATTTTAAATCGAGCCTGCGATATGTCGAACTAAATGCTGAATGAAATAGACATCAATAATGTTTCTTTTAATACGTTTAAAAGAAATATTGTTGATGTCTATTTGACTAGTTGATAAAGAAATTTTCTATATAGTTATACTTTTATGACAGTTTATTTTTTATTTTTTTATTTTTAGATTACTTAGGTGGAAACCTATAATTGGAATTGTTATTTTTTTTGTATTTTATCATATTATATTATTTTTGTCGAAATATTCTGTTGGTTTTTCAATAAAAATAAAATAAAAAAGTTGCGATAAGGTGAGAATGTTACCCGGACGTCCATCTTGACGAGCGAGTAGACGGCCTGGCGCAGGTCGTGGTCCTGTGGTAGGCGCGCCATGAGGCTGGCCAGGTGCAGGCACACGAGCAGCACGCGCTGCAGCGCCGCCACCGTGCCCTCGCGCTCCGCGCCTGGCCGTGCCGCCAGCAGCGCCACGCCACGGGACAACTCGTCCATGGCCTTGTACAGCACCGGGTACAGCTCCTCGAACGTCACCTCCGGCACCACGCGACCTGCGACACAACACACATTTACAAGTCTGCCCGCTACAACTTTGCGGGAGAGCGTAAAATGTGACTTAAGCTTGTAATTTTTAGGTGTAAACCATATTTTTTTCTTATCCGCCTCCGTGTGTAATGGTCAGCACGCTTGGCTACCGTACAGGAGGTCCCGGTTTCGATCCCCAGGGGAGGATCTAATAAATATAAGTGTTAATCTGTGTTTGATTTATCAATTAATACATAAATTAAAATGGAGTTCTACAAATTCAACGCCAAATCAATAAATAAGTGATTTTTTACCCCGGACTAATACCTGAAGGGGAAGGCTGATTATCTTTCCTTCATGTGTTAACAATCAAGATAACACTGCGTTTATATGATTCGATTGCTGGTCAAATAAAATTTATGTGGAAAAAACCATATACAGTGAAACCTCTATCCATTGTTTTCAAAGGGACCTATTAAAATAAACCATGAATGCGGGAAAACAATGAATGCGGTATTAAGGAATCAATACGCAAGTAGATACGACCGAGTAAAGATACCGTCCTCCCAATCTGCATAACCATTCGTAGGCTAAAAATCTAAGAAGAATACACGTTTCAGATGCAAATGTATTTATTTACAAAAAAAAAATATAAACCTGAATAGAATTTAAAAAAATACTAAAGTTTATTGATCAATATTGTTTTTTAACTGTTTTATTTTCGTAAGTCAATAGTATATTTTCGGCTTTGCAAATAGTATTTTTTTTAGCATCATTTATTGAATGTACGTTGTAGAAAGTTTTCTTTTAAAGAGTGTGCATGCTTCTGGAAATGCAGGTACAGGCAGCGGCTCCTTTTCATCAATATCGACCTCTCCTGCTATCGGTTCCAAGCTTTCGATAGTTTCTATCCCATACGTTGTCGTTGAATGTAAGAAAATTTTAAAGAATGTAAAAAAACAGACAAAATGTACCAAGTATGCAGCTTTCGAACGATAAATGCGGTAAATGGGATAGAGAAACGATCGATGCGGTTTAGTTTAGTATGAAATTAATTCAGGATAGAAGAAATAAACGACACATCCGGGAAAACGATTATTCGAGGAACGATAGATAGAGGTTTCGCTGTAGTTGTTATTTTACCATATAAAATGCAGTTCCGGCAAGTAATGCGAGTATATATTTGAAATGTAATAAGAAGATAGTAACCTCGGGAGGGAGGGCGCATCCGCTCCTGCACCATGTAGGAGAAGAGCTCGGCGAAGCTGTGCAGCGAGGACTGCGTCATGGGGGACAGCGGGCCGAGCATGCAGCGCTGCATGTCCAGAGCGCGGTGCCACAGCGAGCGGCAGCGCCCGAAGCGCCCCGCGTCCGCGTACACCGCCCCGCGGTACCGCACGTAGTACGAGGTGTCGGGGTGGGCGGGGCCTGCACGCAAATTACCAACACTCAAATTGTGCACGTTTTTTTTAAATTCAATTAACACCCTTAATTGATTAATATTAACTAGAAAACGCCATATGACAGTCTTCAGTTTTAGAGTTGTAGCCTGTGTGTGAAGACGTTTACAGAGTTTCAAAATTTTAGCAATACATATAAATATTTTTAAAAATAAAATCTACTTATTGTAAGTTTTTTTTGCTAATTTTTTTTTCTTCAATTAACACCCTTAGTTGATTAATATTAACTAGGAAATGCCTTGTGACTTTGCCCTCATCTCAGTTTGAAATTTTTGCAACACCAGTGGTTTTAAATATTTTAAAAAAAAAATTACTTTATTCCTAAACAGTGCAGATTAGTTGACATAATTTTAAAGATTATATTTTTAGGCTGGTTTACACTTACACACGTGTAACATTCACCAATTTTACCCATTATTGAAAACCACACTGCTCAAATTCTTGGAAGTTCTACATATATGAACCAATTTTGAAACATTATTCCCATTAACTTCACCAATAGATGTCTCTAGTGAAGTTCTAGTGATTCGAGAATAATGTTTCAAAATTGGTTCATATATATAGAACTTCAAAGAATTTGAGTAGTGTGGTTGTCAATAATTATATTTTTATAAATTAATAATTTAGAGGTGTTGGAAATAAAAAAAAGCGGTTAAACAAAAATTAAATATAATTAATAACCAAATAAACGTTAGTCAAAGTCCCATTTTTAATATTTTTCCCATAAAATCAAACCCAACCTAAAAAGAGTTATCCCCTTCCTTGCTCTTACATTTCCTTAAAACACCATTACCCCCACCCCTATCCTTTTGAAACCCAACAACTTGTACACTGTTTCTTTTTATATATATATTTAGTAATAAATGTAACCCTGAAGAGGGCAACAGGTTGTTGCCGAAACTAGTTGGTTAATAAAAATGTGAGTGGATCAGAACACAAAGTATTTTTATTTCTCGAATTAATATATCACAAAGTTAATGCTTTCAATACTCAAAACAAATTATATTTTTACTTGAAATAGGGAAAAGATTGTATTTTTCTGGCTGTAAGTTGTTCACGAAAAATAGAAATTGAGTTGAATCCAAACCAGAATATAAATTCAGCTATGTTAACAAAAAATTTTTTAACTGGAATTCAACAGCGACTGAATTTCGCTATGCTACAACTGGAACTAAATCTTAACCAGAATTTGCTAGGATATAACTGGAACCAAATTCAAATCAGAATTTTAATTCAGCTATGATACAACTGGAACTAAATCCAAACCAGCAACTGAATTTCACTATGCTACGACTGGAACCGAATCTGAATTCAGCTATGTTACAACTGGAACTAAATTACTTGAACTGAAGCATCTGTTGAAAGATCTGTGTTTTTTGTTTCTTACCTAAGATTCTTTCTCTAATAACTAAAGCCTGCATTCTCATCTCATCGGGATCAGCGAGAAGTTCATCCAGTTTGTCCGGGTCTGTGACTTCTACCACAAAGTCATACGCCTCCACACCTGGCGCTGGAGGAGGTTTATGAAATGGTTGGCCTTCTGCTGGGAATCTGAAGTACACATAAGAAAACACATAAGAAAAGCTATTAATAAACAAAATTATATTGATATGATATTGATTAACTGTTCCTGTAAAAGAGGTATCGTCTTTAATAAATTTGAAGAAATGTTTACAACAATATTTTTTAAAGACTATCTGTAAGATTGTTACATTCTGTGTTTTCTAGAAAGTCTTTCCATTTAAACGATGAAAATTTTTGTAATTAGAGTTTTAAATAAATATAAAGTAAAACGTAAAATAGTTACACTATTATTACAGCTCTATAAACCATAGACAATAAACCATATGACGCCATAAAACGTTCAATGACGGAAATTTGATGAAGTATGCGAACGCACGTTTTTCGTTTTATTCAAATATATAAAGTTTAAACCTTAATTTCTCTAAATCATAAATCTCCCTAAGTTCTCTACAGATTTTAATAAGAATATTATCGATAGTCTTGTGATTTTTTGATTTGATTTGATTTTTTTGATTTATTAGCCAATAAACCAATATCGTGACAAAAATCTATTGCCGCAAAATTGATTTTGATGTATTTATTCAACAATAAAATACAACTTAGTAAACTCAAAAATCAGTATTTGATTTAAAATTTAATAGTTAAAATTAAAATCTAATTTACCTTTCTTCCATGGCGATCTTCCACATTTGAACGGCGCCGACCATGTCCCTCTTCTTATCGACATAGGTGGCCCCCAGCAGCTCCAGGGCGTCGATCCTCTGCTGTCGGCACACGTGTATGCCCCCCTCCAGGCCGATGAGGTGCTCCACGATGTGCTGGTGCCCCGTGACCGAGGCGGCGAGCAGTGGCGTCATCCCTGCAAGTTGGGGGCCACTAGTAACAACTCTTTCCTTATGAACACTAACTAACTAACCATCCGTCGCCTTTGCAGGGGTAGGCCGGGTATACAGAATGCTACACCACTCTGTCTTTGGAAATAAGCTTTACGTCTTCCACATTCATGCATCTCCTCACACATACTGGCCGATTGTTTCCAATGCAGACCTGCCACTTTAAAGTATTTAAAATACTTGATCACGCCAAGTTTTCCTCGGTCTTTAACTGCTTCCTTATCAACCACATTTGCCTCGTAAATCTGTTTCACTTTCTTTCTTCACTTATGCCCAATCCATCTCAACACACCTTTCTTAACACATTGTTTGCAGGAAACACTTAAAAGCGTCTTTTACATATTGTTGGTAGAGAGCGGGAAACGCTTATAAGCGTTCTATTTGCTTACTTTTGGTAGAGCGAGAGACGCTAAAAAAATTGTACAGATCGGAATTGGGTTTGCAGTTATTCGTGATTAGTATACTAATTAGGGTTGGGGGTCATGAAAAAATGGCCCACCAGCAGTGTGTTCATTTTATAGATAATCTCACTTTACTACACTACTTTATCTTTGCAAACAATCTTAGCCAATTCAACATTCATGTATCTCCTCATACCATATCCGCCGAATATTCCTACTCCAGACTTGATCACTATTTGTAATACTTGATTGTGCCAAGTTTTCCTTGGTTTTCCTCCACTCCTATTTCCAACTACAATACATTCGCCTCATGAAATTGTTTTACTTTTGCCATTATAAAGTCTTCTTCTTCTTCTTTTTCTTAAAAATAGGCCTTACGGCCTGTTTTTACGATGGACTAGCCTCTGGCGACGTCAATTCCCAGCTATCGACCCATCTCTTTGGTGGTCTGCCCGGGAGTCGTCTACCATGGGGTTGGCCGTACAGTGCGATGTGGGGGAATCTGGATGGTTCTATTCTCCTCACATGCGCATACCATTGTCTCCTTTGTTGCCTTACCACCTAACGACATCTTCGATCTCGCATATTTCCCTGACCTTACCATTATAAAGTATTAACACAAAAAGAATTATAAGTTACCGTAGGAGTCTACGTCCATAGTGGCTCCGTGGTCCAGCAGGAGTTTGAGGATGTCCAGGGATCCGCTCTCGGCACAGTCGTGCAGGGCCGTGTTCCCTTTGACGCTCTTGCGGTTGACGTTGGCCTTGAGGGCGAGCAGGAACTTTGCGATGCGGATGTGCCCTTTGTAACAGGCTATCATGAGACAAGTGTGGCCGTGCCGATTTGCTACCTCCACATCTGCACGACAAATCCAACGGTATAAGTTAAAAAACAAAATTGATTTAAAATTTTCAAGGTTGTCATTACCTGGCTTCTTTTGTATATAATGCAACATTTTTCGAACCAGACAATTAACAATTAGAGCAGGGGTGGAGAACCTTTTCATATATGAGTCGTTCACTTGCAGACTATGTTATGTTAAAAAATTAAGTTTTTTTAGAAAATGGCTCCAATCGCCTGAAAATTTTAAATAATAACATTCATGTTTAACATAATCTGCCAAAACTCGTTAAGTTATGAAAAAAATGGAATAAAAAATTAACACTCTTTCACTTTTTTAAATCTCTCAAAAAAGCTCAAATCAGTAGAAGATTTAATATTCTACCGGTTGCCGCCATTGGTTAAAAAACTTATTTTTTTTAACATAAAGTGGTTTGCAAGTGGACTACTAACTCTTAATATTATTGATATTGCAGTTACAATGAAAAGTTTAATATCATTTTTACTTTTATATTTTTTTTTAGAAAAATGTTAGTAATATTAGTATATATAACCCACTCACCGAAGTGTGAATGGTTATATACTAATATTACAAACATTTTTGTAAAAAAAATAATAAAACCCTTTCATTTCAAAAAGCCATATTCCATTAACTGACTTAACATAGTCGTGAGTCATGAGCGATTGTAAAAAAATTCAAACCAATCCATCAACCACTTTTTGAGTTTGCAGACAAACGAATTTAAACATAATGATATTCAGTATTCACAAGTCAAAATGCCGTATCAGAAAAGCCAAGAGGGCGCATACGACTCAATGGCAACTAGTGAAACCTATTGCCTTAGCCACCGGTTTTATTAGTCGGTAGATACTCTCATTTCGATTCGTTTCATGGAGAGAAAAGACCTTTTATTGACCTAGCAGGCTGGCTACTATAAATCAAATTGTTCACATTCATATCATAGATATGTGACTTAACACAGTGATGTTTTATTGACAATAAAACGACAATCTTATTGATCGTCACCAGGTGGTTTAATTGCAGGTCTGCCTCCGTGGTGTAACGGTTAGCGTGTTTAGCTACCGTGCTGGAGGTCTTGGGCTCGATGCTCAGGGGGAGGTGAAAATAAGTATTAGTGCTTTCACACTCTAAGATTTAGTTAACCGCCCTACACATACGAGCGTATGTTAAACACATATTTTTTCCGCACTATTGCGCTAACCCTGTGCCAAAAATATTTAATGCAAGACAGAGAGAGGGAACACGCTAACGAAAAAGTACATCAGTTCCGTCCTAAAAGCACCTATTATGGCAAAAACAATCAGGTATGAATACAACAAACATTGTTTTCATAATTCTGTAGAAAAAAAAGAAGATTTTTTCTACAGAATTAACTCTGAAAATAACCCCCGAGTAGGTGGTTATTATAGCCTTGGACTAGTCCCTGAAGCGCAGGAGTTATCACTTTGCCTTCGTGCAATTAATGATTAAGATAACGCTGCTTCATTATGCACCATTAGGTGGGGATTACGGTTAGGAGAAGAAGAAAATACCCGCGTGCTGAGAACTCTTTATAACTCCTTGGTGCGAAGTAGACTCGATAGTGGCTCGATGATTTGGGGGCCACACGAGCTTATGGTATAGAAAGTCCAAAAGAAGTTTCTGAGGTATCTCTACGTGAGAGAGTACGGCCATTATCCTTGGCTCTATCCGACCGAGTTTCTCCAGGGTATGCTTGGCTACAATAGTTTAGAGACTAGAAGGAATGTGTATTTGATTACGCATTTTTATCGATTTTTACACAGTATGATCCATAATCCTGAAATTATCCGGAACATTGGTCTGTATGTTCCCAATAGTTACCTAAGACAGCGTCGGCATAGATTGTTTCACATTCCTATACACAGGACCAACATGCTGATGGTTATGCCTGTAGGAAGAGCTATTGCTATGTTAGACAATATCTCATTGGATATTGATCTGTTCCATGTGTCAAGGAGTTTTCCGAAGTGGGATTCTTTTAGACTTTTAGCAATAGTTCTTGCAAATTTTAGATTTTTGTATTTATTTAATGTATCCGCTTTAAATTTTTTATGTATATGTTAATTGAAAATAAATAAATTGAATTGAATTGAAAGAAAGAGGAGATGAGTGCGACTGACCGGCCCCCTTGTTGACGAGGAACTTGACGATGTCGTAGTGGCCGTCGAAGCAGGCGGCCCGCAGGGGCGTGGAGTTGGTGCGCGTGGTACTGTTGACGCGGGCCCCGCGTGCCACTAGCAGCTGCACCAGCGCCAGGTGCCCTGCGGCCGCCGCGCACCACAGGGGCGGAGCGCCCTCAATCGTCTCCCCGTCGAATATCACTGCCAAAAATAAATACAATCAAAACTACTAGAAAAAACCCTTATATACATATAAAATTCTACTACATACTTCTTCTAGGGTTGATCCCAACATGTCGTCTCTGTAGACTGCTTTTTTTCAATTTTATTTTATTTCTTCAGATAGCTTATATTACGTTGACAACATTTTGAGTGTGTCCAAACATTTCATAACTGGTCAAATCATAAGCTAAAATTATGAAATGAAAAGGATATTTTCTGGCTTTTTTTTGAGTAGTGTGATTGACAACCACACAACTCAAATTTTTGGAACTCCGTGATACAGTATATATGATTATATATATTATATATAATTAATCTCGTGATACAGTATATATGAGTTCGCAACAGCCATCTATGTATGTTATATCGAGAAAACTTTTCTTTAGCAGAG
The DNA here is from genome assembly GCF_059751285.1 of Brachycentrus maculatus. Lineage (NCBI taxonomy): Eukaryota > Metazoa > Arthropoda > Insecta > Trichoptera > Brachycentridae > Brachycentrus > Brachycentrus maculatus. The sequence continues at coordinate 138,908 of NW_028281343.1, forward strand.
ACCCTTTTATTTGCATGTATGCAAGATCCAACGCGGATTATTTTACATACTGGGAATGCCTGAAAACATATTTTTTTTATGTAGCTTATATTTATACCAGTAATTTTTTTCACAAAATTTTAAAAGTATGTCAGAATAAGATATAACGTCATGATTTAATTTTTAGTGTTCATACATTTAAATAAATTTTGGTATAAATATCTTATAATTTGGTTTTTAATTAACACCTGTATATTTATGATATCGATGAAATGTCAAAATCAAGTATTTTGGATATATTTTATGGCTGATAAAATTAAATGATTAGAAATATTATTTAAGTATGATGAAGGTACTCGTAAAATGAATCTGAGACATAGTAAAAGGTAGTATGGAGGTAATGGTAATTATAAGTAAGAATATAAGCCAAATTCTTGGATGCATTTTGCATATTCTCGGTTTTGCATTGATGAAATGCTATAATGGCTACAAATATATGGAAACAAAGTGATCAACATAAAGTTTTCAGACCCTTCAATCCGCATTAAATTGTGCTTAGGGGACCGCATTGAATCGACGCAGTATTACTTGATCGTTAATCATTTGAAGCCAAGTCATGCATTCTAGATTCTTGATTAAATATGAGAGCAATATATTTATAGGAACATGGGATACAGATGACATAAATGAAGGAGCTCAGATTGGTAAAGAAAATGGGTGGAGAATAGGTGGTAGGATTAGGAGAGCAGAAGCATTGACTAGAATATTCTGTATGCAATGAAACTGCTAATGTGTACTGAGTCCCTTGAAGAAGAATAGAAAGATTTATAGCAGTAGTATGAAATGAATTTGTCAATAATTAACAATGTATTTTATTTAGGCTAATGTCTTTAACAGTATTAATACAAATATGTACCATAACAATTAAGAATACACTAATAAAAATCATCACTATCATACAATAGATTTAATACAATACAATAGATTTTCAAAACAATTTGTCACATAAATGAAAGTTACATACTAGAAAGAAATCTGGAAATTCTCGATTGCGAATTCTCTCTTAGTTAAGCGGACAAAACTGCATGTACTGAACAACAGGTTATGAGAGATATGTTATTAAAAGAGGAATAATCACTATGTTAGTACGTTAGTAGAGCAATAATTATTGTACATTAAAAAGAGCAATAATCAAGTATGTAGAAAGGTTATAAGGAAAATCAGTAATCATATATGTATAATAGATACGTTAACCTTTCCGGGAGCACAAAAATTGATGTCCGACTTTCTCTGGGGAGTGAGTTTTTTTAACATTAAAATTTTTTTTTGTTCATTAAATCAATGTATTATGAAGATAAAAATAATATTAATTTTTTTTTTTTTTAAAAACACCTATTTGAAATATTTTTCAATTATGACAAAATTACCCACAAATATCCACAGATGTCATTGCTTTACAAGTTTTTCATTGAAACCCTTATCCGCACCCCAATGGTGCATAGGGCACTACATCATACAAACGCAGTGTTATCTTCATCGTTAACACATGAAGGAAAGGTGATCAGCCCTCCGCTTCAGGTACCAGTCCAGGCTAATATGGAATAAATATTAGGGTGAAAAAATCACTTATATTTATTTGACCGCCCTGGGAATCGAACCCGGGACCTCCAAAACGGTAGCCGAGCGTGCTGACCATTACACTACGGAGGCGGACAGGTTATACAAGTTACATCATACTAACTGACAGACGGACTTCGACGTTCATTAACGTCCATACTCCTTTAAGGAAAATTCGCACTGACGTTCATTTACGTCCATTCTCCCGGACTGGTTAAGAAGAGCAATAATAATGTTTGCAGGTATGTTATGAAGGAGAGCGATAATGATTTATGAAAACATAAAAATCGAGAATAATTTTTCAATAATATCGTGTTTCCATGGTTTATAATAATATTATGTAAATCAGCACGTTATTCATATTTTTATGTTTTTTCACTACTGAATACACGTTATATATTCAAATTAAATTATTGAAATATTATTTTATTATTTATATTCCATATTACTTTAAATTTTGCATTTTAAAATACGGATACCACATGTTTACAAGATACTACACGCGTGGCTTCTAGAAAATATTATTCAAATGTCCTCATAAAATTATGAAAATCATATTATGATACAACACCGCCAACAGATGGCCCAATACTCTTATTGAGTATTGGGCCATCTGGACGGCTGTTAAATTAAGTGTCAATCTAATGTCAAAGATTTTTTTTTTTTTTGCCATTTCAACCTAGATGAAGAAGAATATGGAATTTTGCATATTTACAGGGCTTACGACATGTAATTTTTATTTATTTTTTTTAAATTGAAACATGTATTTGTTATCTAAATATATACTTAAATACATATATGGATTTATTTAAAAATTCATAAACATTTCTTTTTGCAGAGACCCACCAAGCCACTTTGTGTGTCTTGTCGGTGGAGTTATTTTTATATTATTTTTGACATCTCATCAAAGATGAAGAAGAATATGGAAGTCTGGGCATTTACGGGGCTGACGACCGTCATAGGCTGGTTTAAGTGATCACTTTACACACGTGTAACATTCACCAATTCTACCCATTATTGACAACCACATCACTCAAATTCTTGGAAATTCTATATATATATGAACCAATTTAGAAACCTTGTTCTTGAATCACTAGAACTTCACTAGAGACATCTATTGGTGAGATGTAAAGAAGCTTTTTACTAAGCAGAAACTCTTATATTAGTATGTGAGGTCCAAACCCTGGATTATAATCACATACACGAGAAACGCCAGAAAATAGAGTAATAGAGTTATTTTTACATATTTTTTAATGTTTTTATCTATTTAAACATAATATACACAAAAAAATAATATAAAAAAAACTATTTTATAATTTTCATAGTATTGACTCTTGATCATTTACCTATTCCTTTATTTTGCCTTTGTTCCATATTTTATTTTGACCTCTTGCCTCCGTCGAAAACAAATTAAAAATGTTTGGAACTATATGTTGAAGTGTTCTACTCCCATATTAATTATTAAATCTGCCGATGGTACCTGTAGGAAGAGCTACCGCTATGTTGAACAATATCTCATCGGATATTGATCAGTTCCATGTGTCTGAAGGAGTTTTCCGAAGCGGGATTCTTCTACTCCTTTAGCAATAGTTCTTGCATATTTTCGATTTTTGTATGTATTTTGATGTATACGATTTAAACTTTTTAGTTTGTAATGTATATGTCAATTAAAAATAATCAATTGAAACTGAATTGAATTGAATTGGGACCATCAACCCTTCGTTGTGGGTAAATCGTGTATCATGGTTGTGTCCTAGAGGATTTTTATATTTTGTGCTAGTTTGTTGTTCAACAATGATACTCATCCACAATATTCATCTATTTTAAGATGTTAAAAAAATTGTATGGAAAAAATTGTGTCTCACCGGAGCCAGGTTGCTCGATGTCGGCGTGGCACTTCTCGATGAGGTATTCGGCCACGTCGTAGTGCCCGTTCCTGCAAGCTATGACGAGGGGCGTGGCGCCGGCCGTCTTGGCCCCCACCAGCATGCTCATCTCGTCCTTCCCTCGGCCCCCGTGGAGGTAAACCTGGAACAAACGGCAAACGTTCACTACACTTATCAATCCACATTTACTATACTGAGAATATAATAGATTGACGTAAAAGTTTAGAAGGAGGGAAACAAATATTGTTGAACCACCCCTACCTTCGGGTTATTTTTAGGCATATTTTTTATAAACAAGCAAAAAAATCACAACGTTCATTGTCACAAAATATCGTCAGGTAAGAAACCTGACATAAATTAGTCAGTGTATCCGGTATGCATTAAATATTTTTGGAACAGATATTTTTTCGCGTAGGTATAATGGGTTAGCGCGGAATGGTGAAGAAAAACCTTGCGTATCACGTACGCTCGTATGTGTAGGGCGGTTACTAACTGTGAATCTAGTTCAGGATGTCGTTTTGCCTATGAATCCTTTCAATGGTTGGTTATTACGGTATTATGTAATATTGGGCCAGGGGCGAACATTCCTTATAGGCAGAAAAGCAGTGCCTATGCTAACGTACCAGCGTGAAATATAAAAACGCAACCAATACCTTACTAAGTCTTGGATATAAAATTTGTCAAATGTGGACAAGAGAATGGATGACGAATTGGTGAAAATTTGGTGTATAATCCAACTTTGCGTTTCAGCAATGTGTTCCAATATCCGATAGTGGTTGCACCGCTTCTAAACCAACGACAACGCCGATGGCCACGACAACGGAAGAGCCCTACCTTACTAAGTAGTACCTACCTTACCTTACTACCTACATCTACTGCCTACCCTAGTAAGTAGTACCAGCTTACCTTGCTACCTACGTATACTGCCTACCCTAAATGATTCCCTGTGCACGCCACTGTATTGGACTAGGTGTTTGTCAACTTATAGCAATTAATTTGAAGATATAATTAGTTCAATATTATGTCTATTTTAAATTTTCCGTGATAACTAATCACATTATCGTTGAATGTTTTGATGTTTTGGTTAACTTCAGAAACGTTAGCAATCCAGTTTTCTGCCATATGGAAAATAAATAATAATAAATACTCCACACCATATTTTTTATATGCTGTGGAGTCTTCACATGACTCTTCCTTAAGGCCCAGTATTCGTTAAGTCGCAACTTAATTTTCTCTAAATCTAGATAACATTTTACGTAAATGATTTTCTTCTTAAAATCCCGTTTTTGCATTGAAAAAATAAGTTTTTCTTCGAAATAGTTTTATGATTTTGAAAAGAGTTATTGAAAGGTTAGGAGTTAAAATATATGTCAAGATATTTTTCCTATATATATTCTAAAAAAACTTACAATATACATTCTTTAAAAAAAAATTGGACGTGAAAAGACGTGTTACCTCTACGGCGGTCGGCCAAAGAATGATTTCTGTCTTGCGTTGTATCCCCTTAAACCCAGGTAACATTTACGTAATTGAATTTTTAACTTAAAACACCGTTTTCGTATTGAAAAATAAGTTTGTCTTCGAGATAAATACATGATTTTTAAAAGAAAAGAGTTATTGAAAGGTAAAAAAAATAAACAAAAATATTTTTTCAATAAATATTATAAAAAACAAACAAAAATCCAATACAGGAATATATTCTTTAAAAAATGGGCGTGATCTAACGTCCGGCTCTCTGCGTTGCCGGACGCTACCTAAATTATATAATTGCGAGTAAGGCCTTAATGGATGTCCTCCATTGTTTCAGTAACACATTGCGGGACGACAGAGATGACTAATATCGGAACATTGATTTAACACCAAAATGAGCCGGATATAGAGGTTGACGAATAAAGAGATTGCACTGTATACATTTGAAAAGTGCGCGCATTTACAGTCAGTACTACAAAGACGAACCCAACGTGACTAAAAGTGCGCGCATTCACAGACAGTCAGCGCTACAAAGACAAACCCAACATGACTTCGTGCCGGTGGGCGACAGAGATCACACACGCTTGTCGAGTCGAGTGACGCGACAAAGGAGCGGATTGACTGAATCAGCCGGGAATCGCTTTATTACGCCTTCGCTTTCCAAAGAAACTCGTGTTTGAACGGCGGTTTACAGTTGACAAAGCACGACTTTCTCACTCTTTGTTCAATATTTACAGCGGTAAAATGTCGTCGAGAAAATAAAATACCGAGCTAAATTTACAACCAAATATCGCGCTGTTTTATATTAACGTTTTTCCCAAATTGTTTTAAAAAGATGTTGATTTGTGTTATTATTATTTCCAAAAATATTTCAATTTCATACTACTTCTGTGAGCCTAAGCGGTTCATTATTAAAAATAGATTTCAAATTGTGGTAAAACGGGCTGGAACCCAGAAACTCTGACTCAAGAGTCAGCGACACTAACTACGGGACCGCAACCCGACACTAAATTATATTTATTTCTTTATTTATTTAGGTACATACATACATAGTTTATACACAAATAATTTTAAATTTTATATATAAATTATCTTCTACCATTGCCCATTAACCCATTAAATAACAAAACAAAGTATAATAGAGCTATTCATAAATCGATAATGGAGGTGGGTAGATCTGAAATAGATCGCATCATTCGGCCACGTTGTATTTGATTGCATGTCATAGACAATTTTCTTTTCATACACTCGTCTCGTAATTTTATAAACAAGTACATATGTTAAAATGTGCCCTCCGCACGGGAAAACTCAGTGGGGACAAATATTTGTAAATTGTAGTATTATACATAAGTGTAAGATGAAAAATAAATTGGTATTGCGAGGGCAAAACAAGGCGAAACAGCTATCCCAAAAATTAATAAGTTGAGCAGAATCATTTTTTCATCCATAAATTGTGTGCAACACAACGTGTCCTAAATTCAAAATATTATAATAAATAGGACGATACCTTTTATGTGCATAAACAATATGCAATTATTAACGATAATCTATAGACGGAAACTCAAGAGTAAAACCTTGCCTTCATGTAAATAAAGGTCAAGATAACACTGCGTTAATACGATGCAGTGCCCTATGCACCATCGGGTGCGGATAAAGGTTGGAAGAAGAAATTAGTAATGATATCGATAATATAATAGACGGAAACTCTATATCTTGTTTATCGTAATTTTCGACATCTCTTTTTTCATTACGTACAGGTAAATAATTGCACTAAAATTTTTATTTATTCAGCAAATATTTAATTTCTACAAATAATGGTTACGCGATGTTTTATTATTTTTTTAATAAGAATTACACTATGTGCAATAGCTGGTTATTAAAACGGATAATGAATAGATATAGAGTGTTTATCGATAATACCACTGGAAGGCTATTGACGTAACAAGTGTAGCGTTGCGTGAGCGATTTTTCCATTTCCCGAACCCCTCGACCGCCCGACCGCAGAGAAACGAGAAAAACAAGGAAATGTCCAGTCCAGACGATTATACAATGCCGGCTAGAAATGAGACTGCCCTTTCCGACTGGCGGATTATGCAATCGATATTATTGCGAATTTATTACATTTCTGAGCAAATTACAGCACAACACTACGACGCTAAATTATTTTATTGATAGATGATCGAATGGTGACAAGAATTAAAAAAAGGGTTTTTAATAATAAGAATAAAATATATTTATTTGTTTACGTTTAATTTGTAGAGCTCCATTTTAATTTATGAACAAATTTATATTAAACACAGATTTTTTGAGTCTACTAAGTTGTATTTTATTAAAAACACATAAAAAACTAATATTATTTTTTGACATCTCATCAAAGATGAAGAAGAATATGGAAGTCTGGGCATTTACGGGGCTTACGACCGTCATAGGCTGGTTTAAGTGATCACTTTACACACGTGTAACATTCACCAATTCTACCCATTATTGACAACCACACTACTCAAATTCTTGGAAGTTCTATATATATGAACCAATTTAGAAACCTTGTATTTGGACACACTCAAAATGTTGTAAATAAATTATCTGGTCAAATCATAAGCTTAATAATAAAAATGAAAATGGTATTTTCTGGCGTTTCTCATGTGTGTGATTATAATCCAGGATTCGGATCTCACATACTAATATAAGAGTTTCTGCTTAATAAAAAGCTTCTTTACGTCTCACCAATAGATGTCTCTAGTGAAGTTCTATTGATTCAAGAACAAGGTTTCTAAATTGGTTCATATATACAGAACTTCCAAGAATTTGAGTAGTGTGGTTGTCAATAATGGGTAGAATTGGTGAATGTTACACGTGTGTAAAGTGATCACTTAAACCAGCCTATGACGGTCGTCAGCCCCGTAAATGCCCAGACTTCCATATTCTTCTTCATCTTTGATGAGATGTCAAAAATAACAACTTAATAGACTCAAAAAATCTGTGTTTGATTTCAAAATTAATTCATAAAACAATAAAATAACCGATCAGCTGTTATATTTTTATTTATATTGATATTAATGGTAGCCAAAAATTTAGCCATCTGCAGTTGAATATCTACAATGACCGGAGCTCTACAAGTTGCTCTCCGGCATTACCATTGCACAGGGAGGCGTCCTACACAACATCTTGGCCATGCTCCAGCCCAAGAAGACCGAGAAAAAGGCGCAATAATACGGCGGCTACACATTCCCCCTTCAGACTTAGCCGATTCACGACGTTATTCTTTAATATTTTTTTATGTCTTATTATTTTCATATCATAATTATATCTGTATAAGCGCCCTTGAGGTAGTATTTTACGAAAATGGCGCTATATAAATCATCCAAGATTATTATGATCAGGAAGAAATTTGAAGAACGCGGCCACTACCAACTTGGTAACTTGCTACCCCTCAAAGGTATAACCTATTTTATTTTTAACCTTCAGAGCTGGTATTCCATACGGAAAATAATAAAATAATGTTTTGACTACTTAGAGAAGATGAAGCACACAAATCACTATTAACACACTTTATGGAAATATACATAGAACTACAGGATCCGAATTACAGAAACACATCAAACAAAACCTAACACATAGGTACCTCCTTTGGTCAAAAGAACTTTGATTACTATGCAATAAAGCTGTACAACCTGCTTCTATTATCCACAAAATCATTAAATAACGAAACCAAGTATAAAAGAGGTTTTAATAAATGAATACTAGAGGTGGATAAATCTAAAATAGATCGCATCATTCGGTCATGTAGTATTTTATTGCATGTCATAAACAATTTTCTTTCATATAGTTTTATAAATAAGTATTGTAAAATGTACCATCGGCACGGGAAGTCAGTGAGTGCACACTACTTTAATGTTATTATGTGTATGGTGAAAAATAAATAAATAACATTGATTCATTTTTTCAATTTTTATTTATAATGACACGCTTTTTTAAAAGAGTTGTCGATCCTTATTATCTGGATGCTAAAGTTGCCAAAAACAAAGGAATAAACTCTTGTTTTTTACCGAAATATCAGCAAATAGCCACCTCTGGTCTATAGGTATGATAAATCTAGACACAAATACGGAAACTTGCTTGATGTCTATCACTGACATTTGCGAGAGATTTATTATTAATAATATAAACATGATTTAAATAGTGGTTTACAATAGAAGTTTACACAGTCTGTGGCGTTAAATTTGTTTCAGATTTTACATATAAGTATATATATATATATATATATATATATATATATATATATATATATATATATATATATATATATATATATATATATATATATATATATATATATATATATATATATATGTGTGTGTGTGTGTGTGTGTAAGTATTTGTCGGGTTTCCTTGTTAGGTCGTAATTCGAATAATAAAACATTAAATTTGAAAAATAAAACTATTAAAACAAATATTAAAATAAAAAATAGTGACTTAATGCGTTCATCATTAACATTGCATTTAAAATAAACGGCAGCATTTCTGGAATACATTATTTAAAAATATTTCCATAGGGTAGCCTTAAGACTTTATTTATATTATGCAATAAAGATTAACGCCAGATAAGGTCGTAAAAAATCGGCAAAATGTTTAAAAATTGATAACAGATTTATATGTTAATAATTTAAAAACGCGATAAAGATATACATGCATATATTTTTAATAGTTATGATTTTTATAAATCGATATAACAACTCACCTAATTGAGGAAATAAATAAATAACACGCGGTTTAAACGAACCAACATATACAAATACTTATATAAGTTATAAAATAAATTATCGAATTTAATGTTCAACACGTGGCAAATATACGGTATAATCGTCTTTAGACGGTAAACATGTAACATATATGATAGATAATAAAGTCGGAAAAAAACATCGAGAACACGCTACGGAAAAATGCGGAAATCACACTAACATTCGAGACAAACTCGCTCGTCAAATGAGCTAAAGGCGTAAATGATTGAAACTCGTACCTCTTTGCATTTGCAAAGGAATATCTGATTAATTCAATGGCTATTATTGAATGTTCACAATGGATGGAGTTCTAGTTAGAGAGGCCTTCGGGCAAGATGACCTAAAATTTAATCAATTATTATATCCCAACGACAATACGAGTAGACGTACAGTGTGTCACTGTTATAAGATTACTAAGAAAAAAATATTGTAAACCGGTATACAGTGGAACCCAGGAAATCTGAACTAATTGGGACTGTGGCCTGTTCGGATTTGGAAAGGTTCGGATTAGCCGAGAAATTTTTAATACAGTACATATCGCTCACTCCTTTCAAGAACATCATAAATCAAAAAACTAGATTTTTCAGGAGAACGTTTTTAAAGTTGAAAAATATAATACAATATTTTAATAATAAATATCAAGCCACTTATTGAACTTTTTACTGTGCAACAGATATTTTTAGGTAAAACCTGAAGACTTTTTCTCCATTTGAAAAATATTCAGTATATTTAAAAACATAATTAAACGATACCTTTTCTTCAAAATGCAAAAACAACACTTTCTCCCCTGTAGCGGGTAAATATTAAGTTAAAAATATATCGCTTTTGCTGGGATATAGTACATTTTCTGGGTATTCCGAAAACATGCACAACTGAAAATTGACGATTTTTGATTTGCTTTAAAATACAGTATGTAGTTACATTGTACGCGCCGCCCTATACCGCCTAATATTTGATATACGGTTCGCGTTCGAATCCATGTAATGTCATTAGAGACTTTGGAGTTTCTGGAATATACATAAAGTACCTATATATTACAGTACTTGGTACCAAAAGAGGTACAATACTGTGGGTCTTCATTAATTTTTAAACAAAATTTGGTTAAATGTAATAATTTTATATAATTCATATTTGATTCGTGATTTTCCATTTTATAATTCAAATGTAACTTTTTTAAAAATCACTATAAATATTTTATTATAACTTAATTATAATGTCTACCGGTTTCGAAGCTAACCGCTTCTTTATCAAGACTTGATAAAGAAGCGGTTAGCTTCGAAACCGGTAGACAGTATAATTTAGCTATAATAAAATATTTATAGTGATTTTAAAACAAAGAAACATTTTAATTATAATAATTTTATGTTGAAATAAATATATTCTTCAGTCTTTGCATTGTGTAATTCATAATTATAATTTATCCCATTAGAATATGGTAACATTGACTGCCAAATTGGAAAAAAAACGATCCTTGGGGCCACAACTGTAAAAATACTGCATACAGTCTTCATTTCAATGCAATGCCAAGTATTAGTTTTCAGAGAAAAATCTGGGGCGAATTCGGTAATTTTTTGTCCAGGGGGCCACACAGAAAGTGCATACATTTACATTACATGGCAAACGTGAAGCGCATCCAATTCACATAACGCAAAATCCAATCCGTAATTGGAGTTATATTTTACTCACGCAATCTCTTGACCAAACAAAGCATGAGTTAAATATAACTCACACGGCGTTCAACGAGTTAATATTTTGAGAATGTCACGATGAATTGTACGAGTACGTTCAATTGTCAAGATAATTATCTGGTATCTCGTAGGTGGATACAATTTGACCGCGAGATAACTAATACCAGTTATTCTGTTTATGGAAACTTTACGTTTTTACTGCGATAGCTGTCAGTAGGCACTGGGTATCTAGGTTCGCCATTACACGTTTGTAATTATAATAATTACCGCTTCACATATGTATGTTTAGAAACCGTACAACCGATTATCTATCCGTTTGTCCGCCTCCATAGTGTAGTGGTAAGCATATTTGGCTAACACACTAGAGGTCCCGGGTTCGATTCCCAAAGGGAGGGGAGTCAAAATAAATGTAGGTAATTTTTCACTCCAATCTTTCACTTCAATTTATTTTATATAACCCTGGACTGGTACCTAAGTAAATGAGTAATCACCTTGCCTTCGTGTAATCGTGATAACACTTCGTCAATACGATGTAGTGCTCTATGCACCACTGAGTCCGGATAAGGGTAGAATATGAAATGTTTATTGTACATACTGTAATAATTGAAAAATTTATTATGAACTTAAATATCTGCCCGCTAATTTCAAACAGGCGTATAAGGTACTAACCATGCCTTATATTATTCGGTTTTCGATTGGTTGGAAGATATTGTTTTATAACAAAAAGCCCTTAAAAATGTAATAAATAAACCTTCAACAAAACACAAGAGATGATTTTTAACAAAATTCATATAATTTTTCGTTAATGAGTAATCTCAAGTTCGACACTTTAGAGTAACCTTTGTCAATTTGTCAAATCAACGAGCAGAGTAAACGGAAATGGTGACATATTATTAATCATCTCGTGGACACTAGAGGATGATATTTACTTTTTTTATTATTACTTGAGAAAACCATTTCATAAAAGCAATTCTTCAAGCATAAAAAATCAAAAATAAAAAAATAACAAAATGCAACACCGAGCGATTCTAACAAAATTATAAATATTTGGGAATCCAATACATATATAAAAAATAAAGCAATTATTAAATTACATTTAAAAAAATCCAATAATAAAAACACGAAACATTAAAGAAGAAAAAACATACATACAAAGAAAAATGACTTTCAATAAACATTGAGTGGAAGTCCCTCTCCAAACACAAGAGCTTAGAGTCTTTTTTGGAGAAGCAGAGCGTAGCTAGTATATATTTTATAAGTAGAAATGTGTAGTTATAAATTAAAACGTAATATTTTGTAAAAAAATACTGTTTTAAAAAAACTCATAAACAGGTATTAGTTATTATACAAAACTACATTTGACATAAAAAAATATATACGTATTAGAATAATAATAGCTATCCATATATTACTGTATATATTACTGCATAATTTGGTTCCTGTATGAACACGCGAAAAACAAATTATGCTAAATTATTCTAATCTTAAATATTAATTTATATTATTTTGCAGATTTCTATGTGTATTTTCATAACTAACTTTTTGTGTTAATTTTTTTCAAGCGGTAGAGAATTCATAACCTACCAAAACGTGTTTTTGTAGCATATGACCAGATTGGAATGCAGAATAGTTACTTACTTACATTTTTTAGTATACATTATTGGGTCTAGTTAAATGTAATAAACACATCAACAAAAAACACATACTGATCGTAGGTACGTAATTATTATGATATAATATTTGTCTTGATTCAAACAAGGAAGACAAATGTCTATAAATATAACGTTTAAATTTATTCGTGTTACTTGGCGGTTTTTTTTTCAATCTTGTAGTACTAGGTACGTACCTACACGTACGAGTATGTAATAAATTATTATTCTAGCATATTTGGGGTAAGTTCAAGACCAAACAACAAACATCTAGTATTTTTCAACAATCTCTTTTTCGTTTTAAGATTTTTTGTTTATGATAACATATAACAAAAGAACACAATTTTTTTTTAATTTAACACAATTTCATAATTTCATTGATATTTTTAATTTCATTTGTATTTTAAATTTAATTTAAATGTTTAAATTGAATAAATGTCCAGGTGTGAATAATATGCTGCGGTATGTAATACATGTATGTTATCAGAGACATTTTCATAATGCGTTACACACAGAGTATCTAAAAGAGCTGTGCATTACAGTCGAATTGGGTGACAGACGTCTCGGGCTTCGATCGGCTACTACAACTCCCATGGGTAAAGTGACCGGCGCACTAAAATTGGAGAGCGTGCTTTTACTGTTGCGGAACCGATGGTATGGAATGCACTTGCACCAGCAGTCAGAAATAGTAAGAGTGAGATGATTTTTAGGACAAAAAAAGCTTAAAAAGCATTTGTTTACTAAATTATTTCCACAATATTATTTTCCCTAATTTTAATCAACGTCGCTTCACTGAGGTGGTATTTTTAGAAAATGGGGCTAGGTATATAAATTATCCAAATTATTTTTGTTTGCTTTTTGCTATCTCTTGTACAAATAAAACACGTTTTTTAACACGTGTGATTTTTGTCAAGTCGAAATCGAAAAAGCGTATTATTTATTTATTTTACTTTGATAAGCCATTGTGATTTCCGGTGTAAACAATGGAAATTAAGACGCCTACTTAGGAACACCTTTTCAATCTGAAATTTGATCTTCAAGTAATCACGGAAACTAATCAAACGGAAACAATTGTACTCGTTGCGAAGGAGCCACAATTAAGTGAGATGGTCGTCGGAAGTCCTATAAAGGGCTCAATAGGATTTTGTAAGATGGTCGGCTGTTGAAGGCAAAAGAAACAAAGATTTTGAAAGATAACATTTTGGGTGTATAAATCCTTATTCAAAAATCAGAGTTTTTCCTTTTTATGTTTGTATCGATAAATACAGGTTATGGCATTGAAGTAATTGGATGAAATGATTTTTTTTTAAATAACGTATCGTCACATAATCGTTTTCCTAAGCATGATATCATGCTAATATAATTTTATACAAGTATAGAATAAAAGATATAACTGAACATAATTAAACAACTTCTAGCATCACTGCAGCATTTTGATATGCAATTATAAAATGATAAAAAATACTTTAATAAAGTAATAATAATATTAAAAAAACATTTTAAGTACAATAATTGTAGTGATAAATTACAATAAAATTAAGTATCACAATAATTGCTATGATTTATAGGTGCTACAGATCACCAATATTTTCTAGTAAATTATCACATCGTATTCCGTGTGCTCAATATTAATGCAAACGTAGTCCTGTTTCGCCGGGTTTATTAAACTTTCTAATGAAAATAAGTGGAAATTTGAATAAAAAAAGTATATTTCTTACACTTTCTCTGTGACATTGTTCGTTCAAGAAATGCAACATTGACAGTTGGTTTTTGTTGTTAGTGAAAACATTTTTTTTCCAATTCCTAGTCAATATTAGATAAGCTCAAAATTTATGACACAATGACAGATCGAAGACGGGTGACAGAATAAGGAAACGTTATTTACTAATTTTATGTTTGAAAAACAATCGTTAAAACTACTTTTGTAGAAAAGACAGAATACTGTTTTTTTAGTAGCATAGAATAATATTGACCTTTTACTATCAGCACATTATTTATAATAAATTCATTCGATAGTTACACTGCGATGAGTTGTATTAATATATGTATGACGTTAAGTAAAGCACTGTGATGACCGGTAAAATGTATTTCTCATGCGACAAGTGTTTCGATGCTTATAATTATTATAGAAAGTGAAAAAATGACGTCGTTTACATCGTAAACACGTGTCACATATATTATAATAAACTATTTTAAGCGATGACTAAAAATAAATAAATATCACATTTTTGTTTTTAATTTCGAAATAGGTACATTCCATCTATGTAATTGATGAAGGTGAAATCGATAACGATGGCTCAAAAAAATCTATTTAATCAATTTTGAAGACTTAATGATTTTTTAAGGATATTACCTTTAACCCTTACCACTCTGTAGGCAAGACATTCTGGCCCGTATAATTCTAGTAGGCAGCTCCGTGGGCCACAATGTCTGGCCCGGCGCAGGTATAACTTTAAGTATATTTTACCTAAAAATATTTCAGATAAATACAGTTAATCTTAATTAACATGGTCATACGAATTGCCAGACAGAGCGTCCCAAAATTAGGGAACCAAAATATGTATTTTAATGGTAGGAAAACGTCGCAATTTTTGATCAGAGTAGCTGATCAGTTATGAGAAAAAATGGTCAGAGTGGAAAGGGTTAACCAGTATCATAGAGTAAAAATATCGTTACTAACACATAAAAAGATATTATCAGAGATTAAGACGCAGACAAATAAATATTAAACTTTAAAAAATTGACACGTAATAAAACAGTGTAAAGAAAATATTTGCATTTGAAATTTTAACTTTTTTCGAGCAAAAAGCACGTTGCTAAAAAGTAATCGCTAATGACGCATTAGACGGAAAATCAAAGTGCACTAATGCCGGTAACAAAAACGTGATTTCAAGACGCAAAAGGTTCGTAAAATTAAATTAAAATTGTTAAATTTATGAATAAAAATCTTCAAGACAAGATATTTTTAGGTAAAAACCTCAACTTTCATTGCAAAATATTGATTATATTGTATTGATTATAATATGAGATGGTTCCTTTCAGTTGAACAATGCTAACTTTTAAAAACGTCTGAGACATTACTATCTGTCATTAGAATCCTAACTGTCGATCAAACCTCCTCCCTCTACCTCCTTCCCTAAACTCCCTTCTTCCTTTGCCCTCCTTATTATCGTCTTTTGTTAATTGGTAATTGGTATATCAATATGTAATTTATGTTTTTTTTTAAATGTCAATTTGTAATTTATGTTTTTTAAATGTTCAAGTACTATCTACCCTCTGATTGCAAACGGCTATATATGGTATCAAACGTTTTGATCAATATCACTAGTCCGTCTTTGGTCGGTTGGAAGATATTGCTTTTTAGCAATAAGCCCGCCAATGTACTTTTTATTTTCTGTACATGAAGTTTAAATAATAAAATAAAATAAACTTTATAATACGTGGATTAATTATAATAAGGCGATGGAAGTAGTAAGTAAGGTCTGTAAGACAAGATATTTTTAGGTAAAAACCACAACTTTCATTGCAGAATATTGATTTTATTGTATTGGTTATAATATGAGATGGTTCCTTTCAGTTGAACAATGCTAACTTTATAATACGTGGATTAATTATAATAAGACGATGGAAGTAGTAAATAAGGTCTGTAAGACAAGATATTTTTAGGTAAAAACCACAACTTTCATTGCAGAATATTGATTTTATTGTATTGGTTATAATATGAGATGGTTCCTTTCAGTTGAACAATGCTAACTTTATAATACGTGGATTAATTATAATAAGACGATGGAAGTAGTAAATAAGGTCTGTAAGACAAGATATTTTTAGGTAAAAACCACAACTTTCATTGCAAAATATTGATTATATTGTATTGGTTATACTATGAGAATTGGTTAAGATTGTTCCTTTTAGTTGAACAATGCTAAATTTATAATACGTGGATTAATTATAATAAGACGATGGAAGTAAGTAAGTAAGGTCTGTAAGACAAGATATTTTTAAGTAAAAACCACAACTTTCATTGCAAAATATTGATTATATTGTATTGGTTATACTATGAGAATTGGTTCAGATTGTTCCTTTTAGTTGAACAATGCTAAATTTATAATACGTGGATTAATTATAATAAGACGATGGAAAATCGCTATCAAGGGTTTTGGAATGAAAGCATGACGGGTGATTACTGTTGGATGATCTAAAGTGATAACCTGGACAATGTCGTCAAAAGAAAGTCATATTTTCAGCGATTTTCAACTAATGTCGTGATGCTTGTAGCGAATAAAACATTGGGTATGTGAATACTGACTTAAATTGTTGATAAGTGTGCGGACCTGAGATACTACAAGGATGGGAGATGCAAATTCATGCAAAACAACTTTAGGCAAATATCTTAAATTTCATTATAATTTGCAAAATAAGTGGGGTGTTTATCTTAAATTGTTTCGTGACAGAGAATCACTGAATATTTTAAATTCAACTATTTCTTGAAATCTATTATGACAAATGCATTCGGCATCATTGATGCGTAATGCATAGAGAAACGTGTCACGATAGCTTTTTTTAATGAAAATTACCAAGTAAAACTTAATTTAAAAATGGATAGATATTACCATAAAGTGACTGCCGAATCAATTCATGAAAAAAACTACATAGCGTGAAAAATTCATACAGAAAAAAAAGTTTTTTCATTCGTGATGAGAACAAAAAGTTGCATGTTGCTGACCAGCCTTATCAATACAAGTTCTTCGGTTATAACATTTGGGTAATTTTCCATTGAGGCACTTAAAATATCATCATCAATGACGGAAGACAGACAGCCCAGAGCGAGGTCAGTTGTCCATGTCAAAAATCATAAATTGGAAACACTATTAGAGAGTAAAAGCATCCAAATTCTGCATGATATTTTGTGCAGATGCAATCCTCGGTCTTTTTTTAAATTCGTAAAACATTACATATCTTTTCATACTGTTTTTTGGGTGATTTCATTAGTCGTTATTTGAGGTTGCTACGCAACGCATAATAAACCTAACATTAAGAATTTTTACGGAGTTTGTGGTAAGGGAATGTAATTAATTATAAGTATTTTAATGTTTTTAATGTTTTAGAATTTAATAAACCCTGATGATGACAAGGTTCTTGTCAAAACCGGTAGGTTGTGTACTGATAATAAATAATTGGTTAAAACAAAGTTGTTCAATTACATATCTCTTAAAGCCTTACATATCTCTTGATTTTTTTCAACGACTAATCTGAAGCGCGTTTGACGTGATTCTGACACAAAATACTGTCACCTATTCAGGAAATACAACATGTAAAAAAAAAAAACAAAAAACAGACAACCACAATCTCCTCCACCTATGAATTTCGGACACGAACTTACGAAATTAACCGACATAATGATAATAATAAAAACGCTTCGTTTTTGTGGTTTTTACTTGAATAGCTAATTATGCTGTATGAATAGTTTTTATTCATCACATTTAAATCATAAATTTTTGTATATATTTGTGTTAATAACCCACATAAATAATATGGAAAATTACCGCCGTAAATCTGTTTTATTACTCCCCTGAAGAAAAAATGGGGTAATTTAGCGATTGCCACCTACTCCACGCAGTTATTCAACTATCTCGAAATGAGAGGATCCAATTTTGGTCAAGGGACGATTAAATGTGACCTCTAAAATTGTCCCACACAACCTTTAGCCTATGTATATGATAATGCGTTGTGCTATTGCGAAGTTCAACGTGAGTTGGTTAACCGGTTTGCAAAATACAAAGATTTTTTTCATTATTTCTATTTTACCGCTATACTGTTTACCTGAAGGAAACTAATCAACATACTATCATCATTAATATTAGATGGATGACATGAACGCGTAAACACGTGAAATAAAATATACTCGTAATTAAATAATCTTAAGGCTGATCTCAAATGTTCGAGCTTAGAATGCTACCGGCCCCGCTACGCGTCTTTAACTAATGCACCTTTAACTAATGCATTCTTTTCAAAACCATATATTTATTTCGAAGATTTTTTTTTTCAATACAAAAACGGTGTTTTGAACAAAAAAAGATATTACGTCAAATGTCACCTGGAAATCATAGATGAACCAGATGGTCTAAATATTTTTTTTGGGTATGTACCACCCATAATTATTTAGATTTGAATAGCAAATAATGAAAAAATAAAAAATAAAATTGACGAGTCTGAGATAATTATCACAGATAACGACCCAAATCGCCAATTGATTTTAAATGTTGAGGAAAACAATTCAATAATTCCTCATAAAATCAAGGTTAATTTTTGCTACTAATCCAAGTAAAGTTTACTGTATCGCCTTCAGAATAATATTAGCAGGACAATAAAACCTAGCTGGCTTTATTATTTTTTATTTATTTATTTCAAAACATATTACATATAAGTCATATAAATATATATATATATATATATATATATATATATATATATATATATATATATATATATATATATATATATATATATATATATATATATATATATATATACATACATATATTAATATTCCCGATGAGTAATTTCCATTTCTCATTTTCGGACATGGGATTAAGGTTAACAAGACTGAAACACAAAAAAGTTACAAAAAAGATTTTTTTTAAAATTAAACAAAACTAATTCAGGGAAAATTATCAAACAATATACAGGTATAATAAATAGGCATATAAAAAAGGTAAGAAGCATGTTTAAAAGAAACAAATGAGAAAATATAACTAATCACTAACACAAATATCTTTCCATAAAGTTTTTTATCAGAATTTATTTTGGATCCCTGATTGGGTTCTATTTTATTTACAGGCATGTCATGTCAGGCAGCTGGTTAATTTGGATATGGGCAAAATTGTGTTTATCGGCTCCACATGTATTTTGTTATGTACTCGTGAATTATAATTATGATTTCTTTGTTAAAAATCGGTTTGGTGTTGCTGTGAGTCGTATTATTTTGTGTACTTTAAGAAAAGTTACAAAACAACTATATCCTACATATCTAAACATATCAAGATGTTGCGATGTAATTATAGTTTTACTTTCCACCTGTAGATAAAAACTTCTGTAGTTTTCGAAACTAGTCGTGTGTAATGAAATAAAACTCATTGAGTGGTATTATACAGAAGTTATTTTTTTTAAATAATGTAATCATCGCATTACTGACAGATACTAATAGGTCTATTCTATAAATGTTGTCAACGTTGATTTTTAGCATAAAGAAAAACATTGAAAAAGATCCGCCATCAATTTTCGCTTTGTTTATCATAGTTCTCGTTTGTGTTTGACGTTTTAAAAAGATATCTTCATTAAAAAAAGTTAAATAAACATCAGTTATTTGCGCTTATAAGAAAACCAGCTGTCAAACTGATGTTTTTTTGAACGAACGAAAACATAGAGTAGAAGAAATATATAGTGATTGCAGATCTCTACTTATTATCTTTAGAAATTTCATTCGGTTCGATAAATTAGTTAAGTGATCGATATATTCGGTTTCGATATAACCCCTATTCACCATATATACCCAGTGATGCATAAGGCACCGTGCAAAACAACGAATTATTAACCTGATCTTCAACTACACGAAGACAAGGTGATCAGTTCTGCGCCATAGACTCTTGGATATAAGAGTGTAACATATTTTAGTAAAGTAAAAGAAATAGAATGATAGGATATTTTATGTATTAATTTTAAATCAAACACAGATTTTTTGAGTCCACTAAGTTGTATTTTATTAACAAAAACACATAAAAAATTATATTGTGACAATTGTTTCGCCTTGTTAGGGCATTATCAAACGAGTGACATTCGTTTGATAATGCCCTAACAAGGCGAAACAATTGTCACAATATAATTTTTTATGTGTTTTTGTTAATAAAATACAACTTAGTAGACTCAAAAAATCTGTGTTTGATTTAAAATTAATACATAAATTAAAATGGAGTTCTACAAATTAAACGCCAAATCAATAAATAAATAGAATGATAGGAGATGGTAGGAAAAAAGTGATAGCGGAAATAGCTAGGACATTCGGGGTTGCATACCCGTGTACGTATTAACTCGTTGGTAACTCGTAACATTAAATCCATTAGATGACCTTTAAGTTGTGTCGATTGAGAAGATTGGTATAACATTTACGTAATGTAAAATCAGTCGGTAAAGAAAGTTTATTTCGGAGGTGAGATGTTAGAAAGTACGTTAAATTATAACGCCGGCGAATGATTAATGAATAACAATTTATGAAACTAGAAAGGTTTGGTATTTAAATGAGAAGAAAAAAATCATACGTCGTACAAATTGATTTATGATCACATCGAAAGTGCGAAATTTGAATTGTGCGTATTGAAAAAACATCTCAGTAATGTGAAATTATGACATACAGTCGAGAGTCAAAATATATCGTAACATCACAACAAACGTGTTAGAACATCGTAGCAATGCATGAAAAAAAGTATTAAAAAATACATACCGAAAATTACACGAACAGTCTATATTGCCTTCCCGTACATGTTTCACAAAAAAGTATTACATATTCGATTCGTTTTGTAAAATTAATATTTGACGTGTTTATGCGTAAAAGTTGAACGAAAATTTATTTACGTAGATCGTTAGAAAGTTAAGCTATTTGCGGTGACTATATATTAGCTAAATGAAGTAAAA
The DNA here is from genome assembly GCF_059751285.1 of Brachycentrus maculatus. Classification (NCBI taxonomy): domain Eukaryota; kingdom Metazoa; phylum Arthropoda; class Insecta; order Trichoptera; family Brachycentridae; genus Brachycentrus; species Brachycentrus maculatus. Next base: position 160,660 of record NW_028281343.1, read on the forward strand.
TCAAGGCACGTTTATGCTGATTACTAATTAGTTAGTAAATAAATTGTAGAATAGAAATATTTTATGAAAATCGCAAACCTTTGAAAAAGTGCATAGAACGGAAAGTTCCAAGAAAACAACTCTGTTTTTTTGTCAAATTTTGTTTCACATACGGTGTTTAAAAATAATACGGAATGCATCGAAACCCGCATCACAATAGAGATAGTGGTATTTTCCAAGCAAAATTTAAACTTATATGGATTTTGGATGGATTTTGTTACAAACTGGCTGCCGAATCAATGAATTAAAATATTAGTAGCAATATCTTTCCACAAAATTATGCGGAATGCATCGTAACACTTGTGACAATATATAGTGGTATTTATCAAGTAAAATTTAAATAAAAAATGGATAGATATTGTCACTAAGTGACCATCAAATCATAAATATATGTAACCTTCCAAAGCTTCCTAATGATGCGGTGCCGTCGCAGCAATGTTTATCAACGAAATGATGCGGGATGCATCGAAACACGCGTTACAATATATAGTAGTGGTATTTACCAAGTAAATTTTAAACTAGAAATGGATAGATACTGTCACAAAGTGTGGAATCAATTAATTAAAAATATAAATAACTTTCCGAAGCTTCGTAATGATGCTGCAATGACGTCGCAGCAACGTCTTTCCACAAAATTATGCGGAATCCATCGAAACACGTGTCACAATAGATAGTAGTGGTATTTACCAAGTCAAAATTAAATAAATAATGGTAAATATTGTCACAAAGTGACCGTCGAATCAATTACTTAAAAAATAAAAGTAACCTTCCGAAGCTTCCTAATGATGCTGCGGCGACGTCGCAGCAACGTCTTTCCACAAAATTATGTAGAATGCATCGTAACACGTGTCACAATAGATAGTGGTATTTATCAAGTAAAATTTAAATTAAAAAATTTAAATCACAAAGTCATCAATTGATTAAAAATATAAGTAACCTTCCGAAGCTTCCTAATGATGCTGCGGCGACGTCGCAGCAACGTCTTTCCACAAAATGATGTAGAATGCATCGTAACACGTGTCACAATAGATAGTGGTATTTATCAAGTAAAATTTAAATTTAAAAAATTTAAATCACAAAGTCATCAATTGATTAAAAATATAAGTAACCTTCCGAAGCTTCCTAATGATGCTGCGGTGCCGTCGCAGCAACGTCTTCCCACAATATCTCAGTGTCCGGAGCCAGCGCGACGGTCGGCCGAGCAGCAGCACTCCCGAGTAGGGCGTCACCAGCTGCCACATGTCAGACAGGATGGACGTGCTCTCGCCACCCATCACGAGCATGCTGCGGGCCGCATCACCAGGAGCGCATCGTCGCGAGGAGGTGAGCGCGCGGCCAGCTCGCACGATACCGAGTAACACACTTCACTTGCACAATCACTGTTCTGTTCTCCTGGTACATATGACGAGCGCCAGATTAAATATCTGTTTAATATTTGCAAATTATACAAACTACACTCTTAACGTGCTCTCGCCACCCATCACGAGCATGCTGCGGATAGCATCACCAGGAGCGCATCGTCGCGAGGAGGTGAGCGCGCAGTCGACTAATACGATTCCGAGTAACGCACTTCACTTGCACAATCACTGTTCTGTCCTGTTCTCCTGGTACATGTGACGGGCGACAAATTCAATATTTGTTTAATATTATTGCAAATGTATAATATTACAAACTACACTCGTAAACACTAAAAATACGTGAAAGTGGTTTATTAAAAAATCTGAAATATAATTTTTGTTCCTACTTAACCCTTTGGTTACCGAAATCCGATATATTTATAGATTTTGCGTTTTGTTTTTTTAGAGTCCACTAAACTGTATTTAATTATTTAAAAAACACATAAAAATAAAATTTGTGACAATTGTTTCATTGGTTTTAAAGTGAAATTAGTTTGAAAATGCCATAACAAGGCGAAACAATTGTCACAAATTTAATTTTTATGTGTTTTTTTTAAATAATAAAATACAATTTAGTAGACTCTAAAAATCAGTAATTGATTTTAACATTTAATACATAAAATCTGATATATCGGCTTTCGGTACGGTTTCCGGGAAAAGTGAGTTGTGTAAAGCTGCGATATTATTCAAAAAGATACCTTTTTACGTGTCAATGTTAATAAACGATATGTAATAAATTGATACAAATAAAATACATTTATTGCATCTTATATATTTGTTATATACACGCACCCCTACACTATTTCTCTCCACACCGGATGTCGACGAGTGGTTTGATTTCGGTGCGTACGTCGTAAAAAGGAGGTGAACATTAAGCGAGCAGCATTTACTTGTTAGTCGTTTAGTTAGTAATTTTTTTATAACGTTGCATACAGGTAGTTAAATAAAATCTGAGAGATATTTTCATCCCGCCAAAGATAAAACAATGCCACAGAGTGTTTATAAATTATGGAACACATTTTATGTTTGAATTATTTATGTTTAAGTCGTGGTTTTTCTGGCGAAGTAACCCAAAAGTCCTGGTAACCAAAGGGTTAACTCAAAGAAGTCCGACTTAACAACAAACAACAACAAAAAACATAAGCAAAGATTATTATTATTATTTTTTATATAGAGCTTAAGAATCAGGAAATATTGTGTCATATTTCTCAAGGATTTAAAGATCACCATTCACCGGCCTTTATTCATTATCTACACGCCACGCTACAAGTCCAAATTGATCAATAGATCAACGTCGGTATAGATTGCATGAGCTTTAGTCAATTGCGCATCATAAAACATACTTATACATACCTGCAAATATAAAAAAAGGAGATAATAATTGGTAGGTATGCAAAGAATTTCAATTAAATTTAAATGAGCCGTTTTTTCTAGTACATACCAATGTAAATATAAACACAACAAAAATTACTTTTGCGTGAGAATTATTGTGTTAGCGACTAGTTATTTGGAATGAAATTATTTTCGAATGCGTCATTATCGGTTTATAGAGTATGTATAACTAAACGAATCAATTGTTTAGTATTTATAATATTTTTTCTTTGCGAATTTGTTAAAAAATTAATCGAATGTTACAATGAACGCTATTCCAAAATATGTTTTTAGATATTATTGTTTATATACATAATAAAATCATTATTTATATACATGTACTTGAAATGAATACGTTGTTTTTGTATTAGGTTATTTAGTAAAATTCATAATTATAACAATTGTTTTTACATATCGCTCACTCCTTTCAAGAACGTCATAAATCAAAAATCGTCAATTTTCAGTTGTGCATGTTTTCGGAATGCCTAGAAAATATACTATATCCCAGTAAATGCGGCATATTTTTAACTTAATATTTACCCGCTTTAGGGCAGAAAGTGTTGTTTTTGCATTTTGAAGAAAAGGTATTGTTTAATTTTTTTTTAAATAAACGAAATATTTTTCATATGGAGAAAAAACCTTCAGGTTTTACCTAAAAAGATCTGTTGCACAATAAAAATGCCAATAAGTGGCTTGATATTTATTTTTGATACATTGTATTATATTTTTAAACTTTAAAAACGTTCTCCTGAAAATTCAAGTTTTTTGATGACGTTCTTGAAAGGAGTGAGCAATATGTATTTTATATTTGTTTTTTAATTTGAATTATTCATGATGTTTGATAGTTTACGCGAATAAAATCTGGTTATTGCAGTAATGAAATACATTTTTACATAATAACTCACATAAACAGAAGTTTAAAAAAAATCAAGCCTAGTAAAGTTCGAGAGTAATAGTATCTTTCTCGTAGGTAGCGAATTTTAATTAATCATTTAATAAATTTTCTCCTTAAGTGTTCTTGTTCACCATGGTAACTGTTTAAAACGGGTTCTCAACACTTGAAATAAAAGTTTACAAAATCGTATTATCGATGAAACAATTACAAAAGGCAATGAATAGAATAGCACTTTAAAGAAACGGGTTATTTTTAGTTATGTCAACAAACCACTCGATAAATGATTACGTTGCTATTATCCATACATATTTCAGCATCACCTTTCATTTTTCTTGAAGATGGATTTAGTTGTAGAAATTATTCAACTATTACTCAAAAGTTGAAGAGGGACGAACGTTTCGAGTGTTCATTTTAACTGAGTATGCGGTATATTGCGCAATAATCATAACACAACTTATTTCCACTTTCCGAACTTAATATATTACACGTTATTTACTGTCTTCACTTTTCTAAGAGCATCATATAATACAAGATATTGAAATACACTTAAAACAGTCGCGTTCTGGTTAGGTCTATGCGCGATCTAGGGATTGGTGACCACAGGACGAGTGGGCACAAGTGAATCCCAAGATTGAATGATCTGGTGAAGAAACCTGAGCCCGACTAGGCTCCGATAGTGTCGATATCGCTGATCGGACGAATCTCTTTACATAACCAGAGTTCCTATACAGTGTACAGTTACGCGGTGCATCACGCAGCCAAGCCAAGAATGAAAGTAAGTGCGGCTGCCCATTTCTCTACAAACCGGTCGGGCCGGGTGGGCGGCTGATAAGCTTTCACGATACCACGAAAACGGAACGTGCTTCTAAATGAACCTCGTTCTCTTGTTCTACTTAAACCATTTATCCGTTTGAGCGTTATATAAATATTTTACAAGAAAACGTTACCGAAACACACAAAATAAATCGTCGGATTCAACGGCTTATCTCATTTACGAACATTTTCGGTGTAGAATAAGCAATTTGCAGTACCTATATTACGTCAAAATAATTACTAACGGACAAACTCTGGTTTATTCAGTTTCGATCTTGAATTCATTGAAGGCACGCCTTCGAAAAACTGCTGAAATGATCAGAGTGCGTATTTAATTTGTAAAACATCGAAATGAAAGAATGTGTAAATATATTTTTTGAAAAGTAATGTAGTATGAGTAAATTTATTTGTATCAATCAGATCATAATTTCATATAACAACAAAAATAAATAAAGCGGTTTGCGGAAGCGAAATGTGGTGGTCGATTACGGTAGACCGATAACGTGTTTACAACATTTTGAGTGTGTCCAAATACTTATTCACATAATCTGGATTATCTCCAATTACAGGAGATATTTTCATATTATTTTTTGACATCACATCAAACATGAAGAAGAATGAATGTTTGTTACACTATGTAAAGCGATCACTTAAACCAGCCTATGACGGTCGTCAGCCCCGTAAATGCCCAGACTTGCAAATTCTTCTTCATCTTCGATAACGTGTTAACTACGTGGAGTCGATAACTTTACTTCTAGACCCTTATTTCTGAAGTATTCAACATTCTGAAATAGGTCGTCGATTCGTTTTGTGAGAAGCTTAAGTCACCGAATTAAAAAATAATAATAAATAACAAAGTAATGATAAAGTTACTACATAACGTAGTATTTTTTTTAGCTTCCATCTGGAATTAAAGCCCTGGGTAATTATAATATTTAGCTACAGAAGAAAAATACAACATAATATTGTAAAAGTGAAATAAATTACTAAGCGGAGAGTTCGTCAAATGAGGAGATACCAGCGTAAGATAAGTGGTCCATACTGTTTTTGAAAACCAACGAGGCCAATGGATAGGTCAGATTCTTAGACGCAGTGCCTACAAATACCCACTTATATATTATTATATTATAACGAAGTCCTGGTTCCAACTCTAATGTATGGAAGTGAAACATGGAGTTGACAAAAGAAGGATGAAAGTAGACTGAATGCAGTCGAAATGCGATCTCTCAAAAGAATGTGTGACAAAACGACGTATGATAGATGTTCGAATAGTGAAATAAGGAAGGAATGCAAAGCTGAGATAAGCACTATCGATAAAATTAAGAAAGGTGTGTTGAGATGGTTTGGACATGTAGAACGAATGAGTGAGGAAAGAACGGTAAAACAAGATGTACGGATATGTCTTCGCTCACAAACGAAGTCACATCCTTGGAGGACCTCTAACTAGTAAAAATGGTATGTATACAACACAGAACATTTTCCTTCCCTTAATTTAGGACTCGTCCCTGCGGTACTTACTCACGATTTTTTCAAAAAAATTAAATTTATTTTACTGTAGCACATGTGGCACATTTATTATGTGTGTATATTATATTTAAGGTAACAATAATTTTTATCATCAATATTTAAATATGGTTTAATTAATGTAGACCGAATAGTTTATATTATTTTGAGAAATAAAAAGACTTTGTGTTTTGATCCACTCACATTTTTATAAACCAACTAGTTTCGGCAACAACATGTTGCCCTCTTCAGGGTTTAATTTATGACAGCGAATAGTTTATTTTATATTTTCCTTAATTTTTGTTGTTATCTCTATCTCCTATCTATCTATCTCTATCTCCTCTTATATCCTTTATTTAATGTTATTACAATGTATTTTGTTTGTTAGAGCAAAAATCATTCGTAAACGAGTGAAGGCTTAGTAAATAATAAAAAATATATGGCATACTTGTTAATAATCCGGATATGCCAACTAACATGGCCAATCGAATTATAAATCCTTAATAAATAACGACTTCTTTAAAACCAATCGTTAATTCATTCGGTTTTTGCGTTCGATCACTAAAACTAATTACGCCAATTAGAGCATAATAGGGTATTACATGTACCTAGCTCCTTATATATTTGAAAATTCAAAAACATGAGCTTGAAAGAAATATAAATCAAGAAAAAACAACGAATACCTTTCTAATCCAGCAACCAAAAAAGTAAAAATTATCTGTTGGTTACATCTCTAATCTCGACGCCTTGTACGCATTACTCCGCTTGATACTCTAATATTAAGATCAAATACATATTTTAAAAACAGTTGGATATCGTGTGGGAGTATCAGAAAGAGAGAAAGAGTGTTGAAAATAATTCACGTAGTCAGTAAAATAAGAGCACCGTGATTACCTTCGTAGAGAATGTCTAGTATCAATCATTGGCCAGTATTTGAAAGGTTCTTTCACCAAAAAAAGATGAGAGGTTATTCGCAAAAGTGGCACTCAAGTCGGTAAATGCATTTGAATGTGGGTTCGCGATGGATGTGGATACATACAGTTCTAAAAAAAAGTAATTGAAAGCGTGATATGATATTATTATGTACAGCGCAAAGTTCACGACAAATTGTTTGAAGTCAAATGACAAATGTCGTGAAAGTGTTATTCATATTGACTAGAAAAGTTGGATAAGGCAACCAGAGAAAGCAGCTTTGTTTGGCAGTTTTTTTCCCAGCGAAACACGACAAATATGAATTGAATATGTCAAGGCGCCGTGGCGTAAATAGGTAAACGCTCGACTGCGAAACAAGCGTCACCGGTTCGGTTCCCGCCAATTGCAAAATAAATTAAAGAAAGATTTATTTTTAATCAGGCTGGTGTTTGTGATGTATTATTCACATTTACCTGCGGATAAACCTCTATCAGTAGAGGCTTTGCGGGTTATTCCTTTAAAAACATTTTTTTAATATACCAAAATTCATATGAGGAAGAACCGGCCTATCGCTTATGAATTCGATTTCATTTTAACTCAAAGATTTTAAATGTTTTAAAAGCAAATAAAAAAAGGTTAGTTGAGTCTGGACGCATTGCAACATTGAATCAAAACGATTTGTAAAATATATTATTTACATAGATTCGAGTCTGTATACTAACGGTAATTTTGCTTTTGCCAGTCACTTTCACTGATACAAGAAAGATAAAAACAAATACATAATACGTAATAGAAAATAAATAAACATAGAGTACACACTTGCATTCACCCACAGTCCACAAATTTTAAGACAATCAGTGTTTACATGACCATGTAAGAAGTACAAGTGAAGGTAGATAGACACTATTTCCTGGGTTTGAGTGTGTAACAATGTAATGTAACTGAATTCATGATCTTACACACCTAACTACTCTCTTTTACACAGTAAAATTGATGATATAACGCGTTTTAAATAAAAACCCCATTGAGCAAATGTAAAATAATTCATACACTGTGGCCTTTATCCACCCTAAAACATCCCCCGTGGTTCGTGGCTCAAAATGCTACAGACGATACCCTTAATAGTCTTTCTGGTATTATTCTGTGACGTAGGAGATATCGCTCACTCCTTTCAACAACGTCAAATTAAATTAATTAAAAAAAAGATTTTTCAGGAGATCGTTTTTAAAGATTAAAAATATAATAAAATGTATTAAAAATAAATCGCTCACTCATTTCAAGAACGTCATAAATCAAAATACTTGATTTTTCAGGAGAGCGTTTTTAATGTTAAATATTATAATACAATTTATTAAACAAAAATATGAAGCCACTTTTTGAACTTTTTACTGTGCAACAGATCTTTTTAGGTAAAAGCTGAAGGTTTTTTCTCCATTTGAAAAATATTTAGTATATTTGAAAAAACAATTAAACAATACCTTTTCTTCAAAATGCAAAAACAACACTTTCTGCCATGTAGCGGGTAAATATTAAGTTAAAAATATGCCGCTTTTGCTGGGATATAGTACATTTTCTGGGCATTCCGAAAACATGTACAACTGAAAATTGTCGATTTTTGATTTATGACGTTCTTGAAAGCACTTATGAATGAAGCCACTTATTAAACTTTTTACCGTGCAGCAGATTTTTCTAGGTAAAACCTGAATGTTTTTTCTCCATTTGAAAAACATTTAGTTTATTTAAAAAAAAAATTAAACAATACCTTTTCTTCAATATGCAAAAACAACACTTTAGCTAAAGAACCATCATTTGCTCCTTGAAGCAAATTTTTATTGTATCGTAACCACATCGTTTACAAAACATATAAACCCCTAACTAACTCGAAACTTTTCTATTATAACATTATTTCATTTAAACATAGCTAAAGCTAATGTTAATCTTTAAAGCAAGCATTGTGTTTAATCATTATCACTTAATTACTTTTTTTATAAACGCTAACATTGTTAACATTTCAGTAAAAAAAATTAAAAGAACATAGTTTTAAAAAAGTTGAGAATTTAAACTAAATAAATATAATTTCATTTACTGATTCGTCACTTTGTGGTAAAATCTATCCATTTTTAATTAATGTTTTACTTATACGGTGTTTGAAAATGATGCGGAATGCATCGAAACACGTGTCACAGTAGATTTTAAGAAATAGTGGTATTTACTAAATAAAACATTAATTAAAAATAAATAAATATAAATAAAAAAGGTTAAATACCTGTGTTAAAAAAAAAACTTGTATTTTTGTACGATATTTTAACGCAGTGTTTTTTGTAACACGGTGTTCCAAAAAATCAGTTTATTAATCATGTAAAATAGAATAACAAAAAAGAAATTAATATTTTAATACGAGTATATCAGCATGTGGGAAGCATACTGTATTTTCAGACAAATGATGCAATGTTTTTATCTAAATATCAATGATGATTTAGCACATGGGTCGGCAACCTGCGGCCCGCGGGCCGCATGCGGCCCGCGAGACATCTTGGTGCGGCCCGCGAGATTCTCGCCGCAACGCACATGACGGACGATATTATACACAATCGAGTGAAAGGAAGCGAGAAAGGGAGCGAAGGGAATCTCATTGATTTTATTAAATACAATAAATGTCGTTAAAATATACACTTAGCGTTTTATTTTTAAAACTAAAATATTTGTACACAAATATTGTATGTATACCTACTGCAAGTGCGGCCCGCACTGATCCCCATGAAAAATATTTGGCCCTTTTACAACAAAAGGTTGCCGACCCATGATTTAGCACATCGACTTCTTCAAAAAAAGGTTTAATACACATGGTACCGAAAACTTAAAAAAAAAAATATTTCATACTCTTTATGTCACGCGTTATTGATCTTGCTACCTTTTTTTGCTTATTCAAAATTGACGATTAGCGACACAAGACCCCCCCGCAGGCATATGTGGTGCGAATAAAAAAGATTAAAACCAGATACGTGATACAGTTTAGATTATAGTTGCACATTTTATGACTTAATTCATAATAAAATTATCCTCTGCGGTCAGTCAATGTTTTCACGAACGGTTTTTTGGAATCGTTTTTAGATTGTATACATACAGTCTAATTTGAATACTGGAAAAGCGGGATCTATCACTTTGCATTCGTCTTGTTTACGAAAAAAACTGCGCAAATATATTGTGAATAATATGGAAAATACAATCGAATCAAAATATTTACACTACCATGAATAAGTTATAATGGAAATACCTTAGGTGTATATAATACGATTCCAGAGTATCTGAAATAGCTGTGCATTCCACACGAATTGGTTGATAGACGTTTCGCACTTCGATCGGCTGCTACAGCTGTCATGAGTAAAGTGATCTAACCAACCCACTAAATTTGGCGAGCGTGCCTTTGCTGATGCGAGGCCGATGACATGGAGTGTTCTCCCATCAGCAGTTAGAAACAGTGTGAGTCATATGATCGTTAAAATTAAAATAAAATAAAAAGGGAATTTGTTTTGTAAATCATTTCCATAATAATTTTTTACACATTTTTATCACAACGAAGCGCCATTGAGGTAGTATTTTACGATAATGGTGGTATATGAATTATCCATAGGTAAAATTATTATTTTTACTAACGTAAAGGTAAGTTTTAATTTGAAATTACTCCAAGCCCTAGCGTACATACTTTCTTTTTTATGTACGATCTATTGTAATTGTTATTTTTATGGATAAACACGTAAGATATTTATGATTTATTTCGTAATTATCAGATTAGAATAAATTATTACAATTTAAGAAGGCGGTTGATATAAAAATAATACAAAATCATTATTAAATTCAAATAAGTAAAGTACATATAATTGAATGTATCTAAAAGGAGGTTTCTATAAAAATCTTCCTTCAACTATAACAACACACTATGAAGTAATGAATGGTTGGTTCACTGATTTCACAGAAAAAGCTTCACAAAAATTTCTTTTAAAAAAAAGGCAGAAAAAAGATTTTACCTATTTCTCTCATATTGCAAAACCTTTGTGGATCTCATCAAACAAGTTTTGAAAAGTTAAGAAATCGTGTTAAGTAATTTTTAGTTGAAAATGCAGTAGTATGCACGACGAGAATTACTTAAATGCCCCGGAAACAGTTGGTAATACTGTCAATATTCCGATAAATAAATATTACAATGGCAATTCAAAGTTTTGACTCGCAAAATTTCTACAGTAGATTGGCGAATCACTATCATTTTTAAATACACGTGCATTATAATAATAAATTCAATATTTAAAAAAAAGTCATAGACTGGACATACATACTAAATGGCATCGATAAAAAATAAGATATGGCATATTATAAAATACATGACATTAAAATAGAAATAAATTATGTTATATTTTAAATATTTTAACGATTTACATACATGTATAACTTGAAATCTTAAGCATATGACATATTGAGATGGATAGAAAAAAAAATAGCAACGAGATATTGCAAAATTGAGAATATGCTAATTTAAAACATAGCTGTCGAGTTTTTTCACTATCAAAATTTAGTTGTCTAATTATTATTGCTTCCTTATTTATTACTTACTCCTTATTCCGAGTTCTTTCTTCGTATATTAAATTTTGTTAATATTAAAGACTTACTATATTGCAAATTGAACTATGTACTATATTGCAAATTGAACCTAAGTGTTTTTTTTTTGTATTAAGTATATATTTTTTTCCTTTTATCGTTTTACTTTATTTTTTAAATAATCATAACGCTGTGTTATAAAATGATTATACATACATATATGTATCTTCCGACATTATTTTTATCAATATTATTTATATTATGTTATTTATGATGAATGTTATAAGGGTTATTCGTAGCGTTTGAAATAAATAAATAAATAAATAAGGTTGTTTATGATAAAATCTTATGAATTAGAGTATGATGTAATAGTAAAAAAGTTGAAGTATTTTATTGTTTTTTTTCTCCTTCATAATTTCCACTGGATTGGCGACATAAACTAATGTAAAACGGTGCAATTTATAATATAATACTGGTTATTAGTCAAATAAAATAATAAGTGGGAAAACTATTATATTTATTGTTTTGTTGTCTTTAAGAAAAACATACAGATTTAGCACATGGAGTCATTAAAAAATATATTGATTTTAATGTAATGAAAAAAAACACATATTTTTAAACATCAAAATAATGTGTTAATAATATACTTCTAGCCCTTATACGCACCTTTTGGTGCATAGGGCACTGCATAATATTGACGCAGTGTTATCTTGATCGTTACTTACACGAAGGCAAGGTGATCACTTCTGCACTTCAGGGACCAGTCCAGGGTAATATTAAAGAAATATTAGAGTGTAAAATCACTTATATACATTTTTAACCCCCCCCTTGGAATCGAACCCGGGACCTCCAGCACGGTAGCAAAACACGCTAACCGTTAAACCAAGGAGGCGGACATTAATAATATTCTCAGTAACAATATTTTGAAATTTATACCATGCATGTAAACATAGGTTCAAAAGGGTCACGCTGAAAATGCAGTTTAATTAAAGTTAATCGTTAATTGGTAATTAATCGACCGCGAGTGCAGCTAACAAACAGTCGGTACAGTACCTACTTTCAACATAGTCATGCGTGAAAATAATACGGTGAAATTCCCACGTTAAAACACGTCCGAAACTGGGTCATTTAACTAACCGCGCTCGGCATCTGCACGGATGAGGTTAACTCCCAAACGGGGTCCGTTCGTGAAAACAACACAATACCGATGCTACACGCCTTTCTACGGAACTGTCAAAATTGCACTTAACCGCTTCGATGCGGTTGCCACAGTCGCGCGGACTAGTTACAAGTTCTGTCTGATGAATATTTTCAGTCACTTTCAGGTTCAGCTTCGCGACGAACGCGACCGCGCTACCTCGGGCCGGCCGGTTGAATACACAGCGCTGGGATGTTGGTCGTGCACTCACTCGTTTTACAAGTGGAGGGAGTGCTGCAGGTAAACGGCATCGTTCAGATAAAATCATGAACATGTCAGAAAAAAGTTATTTAGAAAAAGAGCGGGAACAAAGAGAACGTGCTAACGTTTATCAATGATGCTGATCGAGTTCACATTCTTATTTATAGTGTATCTATATTAGATTGATAACATAATAGATTGTCATGTGCTAAGGTGTCTATAAAACGTTTACACGCTTGAATAATCGTAATTTCATTATATCTAAGATGAGATAAATGAAAGATATACATACAATTTGTTTTTGTCCCCAATTTGCTGCTTGTTTAGAATCAGGCATTTTTAGAAACAGAAATTATTAGCATCGCAAATATCACAATTTATTATATATATATATATATATATATATATATATATATATATATATATATATATATATATATATATATATATATATATATATATATATATATATATATATATATATGTATTTATATTTTTTTAATTTTTTTATTTCAATACCTGCTCTTAATTCATAAACTGTTACCAGTCGGGTATCCTAAACTCAAACGTCGGTATTTCCTACTAAATATAAATATTTTCACGGAAGTTACTAAAGGTGTTTTTATTAGCGCTGGATGATTTCCTCTAAAAATATATGTGGTGAGACTAGAATTTTCAGTAATGAAAAACAGGAAATTAAGGTAATATCGAAGATAAACAGTAAGCTTCCACATCCAGGAATAGACGATGGAAATAATTACGTTCGCGTCTATGTAGGAAAAGCATAAGCGATTTTAAATACCACTATTTGAAGCGATATGTACCAGGTGAAAATTAAATAAAAAATTATATTAATATTACCGCAAAGTGACTGCCGAATCAATTAATAAAATTATAATCGGTTTTAGATATGCCGTAAACGAAACAAGCATTCTATAAGTAAAATTTTGGTTTTATTTTCTTTTATTTTTTAAATACAGTCGATTTGTGGTCCCGTGATTAGTGTAGTGCACTCTGATTCAGTCTTTAGGTTCGAATTCACTCTATGACTACATGATTTCTATTTTTACACAAGCCATTTAGGCTTGCCTTAAAACAGTAATAAATTGATATTTGTATACATAAAAAAAAAACACAATAAAGCAAGCTAATATCGGGAACTTTCATTTTCATGTTGAAAGAAGAAGGATGATAGTAGACTGAATGTAGTCAAAATGCGATCTCTCAGAAGAATGTGCGACAAAACGAAGTATGATAGATGTGCGAATAGTGAAATAAGGAAGGAATGCAAAGCTGAGATAAGCATTATCGATAAAATTAAGAAAGGTGTGTCGAGATGGTTTGGACATGTAGAACGAATGAGTGAGGAAGAACGGTAAAACAAATTTATGAGGCGAATGTTAATGGGAAAAGAAGCAGAGAAAGACCGAGAAAAACATGGCACGATCAGGTATGCCAAATACTTGAAAGTGGTCAGGTTAGGAGTCGTAACAATCGGCGGGTATGTATGAGGAGATGCATGAACGTGGAAGAGGCGAAGAATGTTTGCAAGGACAGAGTGGTGTGGCGCTCTATTCTCTCTGCCTACCCCTGCGGGGAAGCGGCGTGATGGTTAGTTAGTTAGTTAGTTAGTTAAAATGAAAGTTCCTTATAAGTGAAATGACAAATTCGTACAGTACAGAAGATAAAAACCAAATAAATAAAAATGTTTTGGAAATACAGTAGGTACCTGAATACTATTTTTATTTTCAGCGTGTTAAATAAGGCTTATTACGCGATAAAAAAATGTTTAAATGGATAAATAATCAAATAAAAATACAAATAGAAAAAATTAATCATGCAACGATTGTTTTAATAACAATCCGTTGAGCATTTAAAATTTAAATGCAGTATTGTTGTAAAATCCATACACGCGATTATTTTAAGTCACAAGAAAAATAAAACAAAAAGGAAAGTGACAATAAATAAAACGATGTAGACGGAGCTTATTTATTTGTGTCTAAAAAAACCAACATGAGAACTATAGTGATCATTGGTCATGCTATTTTTATTTCTCTTTGTGAGCACAATGTTCCGAATTGTTGCAATATGGCGTTCTTTCAATAACCTCTTCATCAAGTGTTAGTAAATAATGTCAAGAATCCCGAACATACCTGGTTATTATTTTATTTATATATATACAGTGCACAAATATATGGGCTGGTTAAAAAAAACTTAACGATTATAAATATATGCACGTAGATTTCAATAAAAATCTAAAGCGCCCCTGAGATGGTCAGTAAAATTATCAATTTACTGTCAATAAAACGTTACCGAAGCTCATTGATTCGCATCGGAGATTCATGACATATAAGTGGCGTTAATATTAATAATTAAAACACTTAAGAAATAATTATTTTTTAAAAATTGCACGCTAAAATTTAAAACTTACATTTAAAGTTTTACATTTCACCTGTAGAGGAAAATATCTGTAGTTTTCGAAACTAGTCGTGTGTAATGAAATAAAACTCATTAAGTGGTTTTATACAGGTGTTTAATTTTAAAAAATCAAAATGTCATTCACAGAGTTAATGACGAATTAATAAATAATACTTTGGGAATAAAATATATCAACAGTCAGTAGCAGTTCGAATGAATATAATTATTGTTCAGATTGTTATTAAATTGCCAGTCTTAAAGGTTATCAGTTAAGCAGGGTTAAAAAGGGAATACAAAGGGTTAGAAAAGAAAATTAAAAGAAGTTTCAGTGCCTTTTATTTTTATTTGTGGTACCTTACTAAACTAAGCCAAATTCACTTTATGGTAGAATCTACATATAGTACGATGATGTTTTAAAGTTTTTTTGTGCATCGGATACTCCCGAAATTTCCGTGATAACGTAATATGATATATAGTTAAACTGGTGATAAAGATTAAGTAAAAGAAACTGTGAAAGTAGTGTAAAAATAACGCCACTTTAAAAAATAACGGCATTTGGAGTCGCTTTGCGATGATAGAAGTTGTAATTGTAACTCTGACGTATCAAAACCTATATTTAAAACAACAATCAGTAGTTTCATTAATTGATTCGGCAGTCACTTTGTGTTAAAATCTATCAATTTTTAATTTAAGTTTTACTTAGTAAATACCACTATTTCTTAAAATCTATTAGGCGTTTGAAAATGATGCGGAATGCACCGAAACACGTGTCACAATAGATTTGAAAAAAATAGTGGTATTTACCAAGTAAAACTAAAATTACAAATGGACAAATTAGTAGCCATATTTTTATTTCATTGGTTGAATTACTAAGCTACAAGAAATGACGAAATTAATTGTACTGAAGGATTTAATACTATTATATATATATATATATATAAATATATATATATATATATATATATATATATATATATATATATATATATATATATATATATATATATATATATATATATATATATATATATATATATATATATATATATATATATGTTTTTTTTTGTTATTTACATTAGTTCCACTGAGAAACCTTAGCGTAGGTATGTGAACAAAATCGTTAAGTTAGTAGGCGAGTTCATAAACGACCCATAGATGGCGAGGAAGTCAAAATTGGGATAAATATGACAGTTTATATTCTAGAGCCCTACACCCTTTATCCACCTACGTCCGGTGCTGTAAATAGTAAAAGAGACTTACTTTTCATATGGACAAAACCGGAATCACAAGGGAAATGAACGTTTAGAGAGAGCAGCATGTGCAGGACTGACTGCAAGGGGGGAGTAGAGTAGCGATCTCCTTACCTCGCGCTGTTAACAAACGAGAGACTGGGGCTGAGAAACAAGTCAATAAATTCTTCAATATCAATCACATTTACACCCTCACCACATTGTAAGTACAAAGAAAATATCAGGAATGTGTTTTGAATTCCCAAAACTGGGCACCTACCCGCAAACTACACCAGGACCGGATTAACCCTAATGCTTAGCTTATTGGCCCACGATACGCAATAAGGGAATAGAACTAATGACAAAGATTAAAAGTGGTGATTTCAACATCAATTCTGACGAACCTCAACCATTAATAGGATTTTCGGATGATAAATTCAAGTTAAAATTGAACTCTGACAAAAGATCAGTCTACCACCAGATCAGGCACTAACATCGACACAGTATTCTTCTGTTATCTAGAAAATTTGCAGTCTAAATTATTTGCATTATACTTCAGCTATCACAAACCTATAATTTCTTTCTGAATGTATTTCTTCATGAATGTATGGAAATTGGAGAGTGAAAGAAATATATCATTTCATTAAGAGAGATTTTCTTCAATTAAAGTGCACAAAACCTTTTTCTAATCCTGAAATAATAAAATCGGCAACAACCGCAAAGAGAGCAATGCATATTATCGACTGTTTCTATAACCTAGTATCACTTCTACCGCGCGAGTCTCATACATAATTTTTTGTCAAAAAGTCATGTCCGAGGAGTACATACATAAGACGTGATTGTAACGTACATCTAGGGGTTTAAAAATATAAACTGGTAAAAATATAAATAAGAATGACTTAATCTCAAAATTTGAGCAAACAATGAAAGTATTTTTTTATCTGAAAACATGTGTAGAATAATTTTGAGGATTTATGGATTTTGTGTACAGTATAAGTACACGATAATAGCTTGCAGTGAATGCCTGTTTTGTTTGATTGATCACTGTTATTTGCATTATAATTCGACCTATTTTCCTAGTAACCTTTTGGTCCAAAATGCCTTAATCCAGCGCTGACTATACCACAGCCTAATTCTAAAAGTCTGTATCTGTGTGGATGAATTCAATCATACTTTTCTTAATTAAGTTAATACTACCGATATACATATAATAAAACGGGTACTTGTTTATTAAAAAAGGGAGAAAAATTAATGCTACGATTTGAACAATACGACAATGCTATACGATACATAAAGCATTGTCGAAATCGATAAACATCGCCATTCTCTCTTATAACGGAAATTACTATGCTATGGCCATATTTTTTGTTATTTGTGATTTCTTTTAAACTGTGTCAACCCGTCATACATTATTACCAAACCAGTCACGAGTATGGTATGCAAAAATTGAAATGCAAAGATGACACATTTTTAAGTCGATATTTATTCGAATGTCGGGCGTGTCCGCCAGATATGACGGTTGTATAAAAGTCACTTTCGTCTTGAGTCGAATCGGATATCCGAAAATGGACATTTCTTCCATCTTATTCACTCAAGAGAAATAACATATGATCACTATAAATAATTGAAGAAGCCGTGATTAAAAAAAATCATATAAGATAGAATTCAAAACCGCGAGGAAATTTTAAGATTCCTTTAGTCATTTAAAAATTAAAGTTTATCGTTTAAATACCTTTAACTGAAAATTAATAGATATACCACAAATTGCTTGCCGAATCAATTAATGAAACAAATGAATGTCTTTTTTTTGTTGTTAAAACGAAACCGTCAAAAAAACTTTATTCATTACTTTGAAACACAGCATATAATACGTGATCTTTACCAATCATTTATAAGTATATAAAGTCAATAAAAAAAGGACTAAATATAAAAGAGCTATTCGTAAATGGATAATGAAGGCAGTGGCGTACAGAGTTTTAAATCAGGGTTGGGTACGGATAAAGCATAGCAGGCACTGGTCGTGTTTCTATATGGAAGGCGAGTAATCCAGGGTAGGCACTGCTTTTCTGCCTATATAGAATGCAAGCCTCTGAACGGAGGTGTGTAGATCTTAGATAAGATCACATTATTCGGTCATGTCGTATTTGATTACATGGCATAAGCAATTTACTTTTTATATGGTTTTATAAACAAATATTGTAAAATGTGGTTTTAGCTCGGAAAAACCCAGTAAGGGGAAATTATTTTAAATTGTAATTATGTGTATGATGATCGTCAGAAAAGTGTCTTCAATTTTTTTTTCATTCAAACCCTTATCCGCACCCCAATGGTGCATAGGGCACTGCATCATATAAAAGCAGTGTTATCTTGATCGTAAACACACGAGGAAACGTGATAAGCCCTCCGCTTAAGGTACCAGTCCAGGGTAATATTGAATAAATATTAGAGTGAAAAAATCACTTAAATTTATTTGACCCCTCCCAGGATTCGAACCCAGACTTCAGACGAGTTCCTACATGGATGCTGAATAAATTAAACAGTTAATAATTTAATTTAAAAATGTATATTTTTCATGTTTCCACGACGACGATTGGCCCGACTTCAAAGACATCCATGTCAATAAATTCAATACAATAATAAAATACGTATGTATCCGATAAATTTCTTTGTTTGAATGGGAAAATAGTAAAATTGATTTATTTTTCAATATACACATAATTACGAATTGAAATTAAAATTATGTGCCCAAACCGAGTTTGCCCGTGCCGAAGGCACATTTTTCAATACTTATTTATAAAACTATATAAAAGAAAATTATTTACGACATGCAATCAAATACGATATGGCCGAATGATGCGATCTTCAGATCTACCTACCCCCTATTATCCATTTATGAATAGCTCTTTTATACTTAATTTTGTTATTTAATGACTTTATGTATGGTTTAACTGACCGTTTATTTTTGTCCTCAAAACGGGACATCTATCAATTTTTACGTAAAAGTATGTATATTAAAACATGTATTTTTCATAGTTTTTATGTATTAATAAAAAGAAATGGAATGTTGATAAAGAAAATAAGAGGAATAAATAATATAAATATGAAAAAAAAATTGTCTAAACTAAACTAACCATCACGCCGCTTCCCCGCAGGGGTAGGCAGAGAGAATAGAGCGCAACACCACTCTGTCCTTGCAAACATTTTTCGCCTCTTCTACGTTCATGCATCTCCTCATACGTACCCGCCGATTGTTACGACTCCTAACCTGACAACTTTCAAGTATTTGGCATACCTGATCGTGCCATGTTTTTCTCGGTCTTCCTCTGCTTCTTTTCCCAATAACATTCGCCTCATAAATTTGTTTTATCGTTCTTTCCTCACTCATTCGTTCTACATGTCCAAACCATCTCAACACACCTTTCTTAATTTTATCGATAATGCTTTTCTCAGCTTTGCATTCCTTCCTAATTTCACTATTCGCACATCTATCATACATAGTTTTGTCGCACATTCTTCTGAGAGATCGCATTTCGACTGCATTCAATTCAAATTCAATTCAAATTTAAAAAAAATGTTATTTTATATTTTTCTGGTGAACAAATTTTCTTAAGTATGAGTGGGTTTGCTTTTAAATAAGAATGGAATAAGCAATATACTACAAACAACCGTCGATTTTGTTGCACTTTTAAAAAAAATTGTTTACGTGTGTTGCTCTTTTTTTGAAAACGGGACATTTCGACGTCCCGAAACATTACTTGGGGCCAACGGGACAGGTATTCTAAAAACGGGACGGTCCCGTTCAAAACGGGACGTATAGTCACTTTATGTATGGCGAATTGCATGATAGTCAAAGTTCTTTTGACCTACAGAGGTGTGTGTTAATTGTGATTTTTGTGTTTTGCTGGGTTTTCTTGCATTGTCTGAGAGTAATACTAAAATGTATACGTAAGGATTGTTTCGGCATATAGCCGTTTCACTGTCATAAGTTGTAACATCTAAGGGAAACAAATACGAATACAAGATGTCCTACAAAATAAACTAGCCATATTCGAATAATATTTTAAATGTAACATTAAAAAAGAAAATTACTAAGATTGCCTTGAGGAATACAAATATCAGTGGAAGCGAGAAAAATATATCGTGGAACACAGTATATAGTATGATATTAGCATGTTTATGGATAGTCATTTCAGAAAAAGGTGGGCTGAATATTCATTTCGGCAAGAACGGTCAAACATATAGAAGGTTGCAAAAATTTGCTAGCTGGAAGTAGTACATCTACTAAAAAGAATGATATATTTTCAATATTATTAATATTGAAAGCATTTACTTTGAGGTTACTCATTGTTACTTTTTTTTACAATTTTTTTAGTAATATTAGTATATACTTAACCATTCACCGAGATTTTTATGTCTACCGGTTTCGAGACGTACCCGTCTCTTCGTCAGGACAATCACTACAACAGCATGCTAACAATACTACCCGCCACCACCACAGCATTATTCACATAAACATTTTGTGCAGTTTTGAATGTGTGAATAATGCTATGGTGGTGACGGGTAGTATTGTTTGCATTCTGTTGTAGTGATTGTCCTGACGAAGAGACGGGTACATCTCAAAACCGGTAGACATAAAAATCTTCGTGAGTGGTTAAATACTATAATATTACTAACATTTTGGTAAAAAAAAGTAAGAAAAATATGATTATAATAAACCTTCTCTGTCCATTCGAATTAATGGGAAGACGTTAAAAAGAATTAACAGCATCGCGTGTAACTTCCTTATTATCCTCACCTTATATATACATAAAACACAAAACAACTGAGATTACGGTTTTCTATGACATAGGCTCATCAACGCTCGTCTCGGAATAAAAGATAAAATGTCTGCATTTATCCGTAAGTACTTTAAACGTATTCAATGCAAACTAATGAAGGACACTGATTTCAAACGGTGTGGTTTTGTTCAGATGCTTACAACGAGTATAGTTATAAAAGCGTGTCATTAGGTTGGTGATATTATATAACGTATTGCTGATATTATTCAAATTAAAAACCACTCAAAATAAGATCGTAAAATCGGAATTAAAATCAACACAATTTTACGACTTTTTTATATATATATATATATATATATATATATATATATATATATATATATATATATATATATATATATATATATATATATATATATATATATATATATATATATATATATATATATATATATATATATATATATATATATATATATATATATATATATATATATATATATATATATATATATATATATATATATATATATATATATATATATATATATATATATATATATATATATATATATATATATATATATATATATATATAACATATCTGTTAGTATTTGTCTATGATGAGTCATATATACACATGTTCTACCCGACCACGCGTTGCTGTGGCTCAGTTTAGTTACATAGAAAAGAAAGGACATACAAACTACACATTTCTAACATCTTTATTTTCAAATACCCAACAAATGAAAATATTAAAATATATGAAACAACAGTGCAATAAAAAAAAATCAAAATACCAAGTGACAAAAGCTGTCAAGAAATACGTGTTTTATTTAGTAAGAGGCACCGCGGTTATTTCGAGGAATCATAGCACAAAGACGAAGGTACTTCGTATCTCATTAAAATAATTAATAAACAGTTGCATTGATAAACGTAATTATCTGAGAGCTGTGTGCGTGACTGCACATTAAAAACATTCGCCTTTCAGACGTCAAGATTTAAGATTTTAGCTCAATTAAATTGCATGCATCTGATCAAACGCTATATCGCGCTTCGAAATCTGCGTGAAGAATTCCCCAAACTTTCGGCATACTTTTCGAGAAATTGGCGAATAATTTATTTTTGTTACAATTATTATAAATTAGATTCAACTCATGTTCCGGCATTGTTAGCGCTGAATAGTGCGACGTCATAGTAATTAAAACGTCTCAATTATATACAAGCCCGATATATAAAATAAAATAGACTATGCCCCGACGTGCGAGATTTTATACAACCTGAATCTAGCATTTTTAACCGCGATGGCAATGCCACCTATTAGAATATATTGCTCATGGCGAACAGCATGCTTCTCGATAGCTGCAGTCATTCAGCATTTTCAATGTTTTCGATTGCATTTTTTTTAGATATTTTAAAAATATATTTATTACTTCGCAAGCATTGTGAACTTGTGCGAGTACATAATGAAAAATGTGCAGTTTCTATTTTATCTATTTTTATTTAAGCAGACTGAGCCACAGCAACGTCAGGTACATATAGGAAAAAATAAATGTGTTGAAGTTATCAATTGAATTAGAATAATAAATAAAAATATTCTGTCTATGATGTAAAATGTTACGGAAGTTTGTAGATGTTCTCACAACATAAGAAGTGTCATCAAGCTTTAAATGACCGAAATAAAATATTAATACTACATTTTTTTTTTAATTATCTTTATTACATAATGTTTAATTTCACTGACAAAAATATACTGAAATTAGTATTGCGACCTTCAGTGCTTTTTGTTGGAATACGTTTGTGAGAAAACGTTTTCAATTTTCGTAAGATACGTAAACATTTCAAAAACATATGAAAAGGGATAATTACTGCCAACTTGCTTGATTTAGATTATCGATAATACAAGGATAGTATGGAAGTAGGATTTTAATCACGACGCGAATTGTTATGTATTGTATAATATGATGTATGTTTGTAGATATAAGTTAACTGTATTTATTATCCCAAATATACGAGATTGTTTCATCTATAAAGTATTTCAAAAGTCAATGGTGTGCATCAGTTAATAGTGAATAAAACTTTCCTTTTTTATTTTAGTTTTACTTGGTAAACTACCGCAATTTATTAAAATCTATCGTGACACGTGATTCGATACATTCAGTATAATTATCAAAAACCGCATATAATTTCAAGAAACAGTTATATTTACCAAAAAAAAAATATGGATAAAAATTATTATCAGAAAAGTCACTGCTGAACAAATAAATACCGTGTAGTTAAAAATAAATACTGTGGAACTAAAAAGTAATAATGAACTTGAAAATTTTTGGAATAAATAAAAAAAAACTGATTTAAAAAAAATATATATATACATATATAAGTGCAATTATGTATTCACAAATGATGCATCATGTTGTATCACTGGGTTTTCCGGTACCGAAAGCACATTTTACAATATTTCTTAAACAATATAATTAAAATAACATATTTGTTAGTTATTTATCTGTTATAGTATTCATGCAAATTAGATGACAGCCAAATGATGCGATGTATTTTAAATCTACCCACCTCCGTTTTCCAATTATAAAAAGCACTCATACATAGTTTCATTATTTAACGACTTAATGGATTGTGGAAGCAGATTATACAGCTTTATATTGTTGTTGAAGGTGGGTTGTTTGGGTTTGATGAAATTGTAGCAAGAAAGAAGAAAAATGTCTGACAAATGTAAATATGTATGTTTATTTTTCAATTGGTGATTATGACGATGATGTCTGGATGTTACACTGTATGTTTCATACAGTGTAACATCCAGTCATTTTTTCTTAATTATCTTATATTTTCCATATCCCTTTTCCCCAATCCTCTAAAATACCAAATAAAAAATTATCGATACGTCGTTAAGGAACGTTCAGTTTAATTATATTAACCCTAGATTACTGAACTATCCTGCGAGCGACGTTGTAAATAAACATTCGTAAAAAATACGACTCATAAATAAAACGGGAATAAATAAGATAATCAAAAACTTCTACAAGTAAAATGCACACCAAGTCCTACCAAAATTCATTTTTAAATCGAGCCTGCGATATGTGCAATGAAATGCTTGATGAAATAGACATCAATAATGTTTCTTTTAATACGTTTAAAAGAAATATTGTTTATGTCTATTTGACCAGTTGATAAATAAATGTTCTATATAGTTATACTTTTATGACAGTTTATTTAAATTGTTTTATTTTTAGATTACTTAGGTGGAAACCTCTAATTGGAATTGTTATTTTTTGTATTTTATCATACTATGTTATTTTTGTCGAAATATTCTGTTGGTTTTCCAATAAAAAAAATATAAAAAAAAAACAAAAAAGTAACATTCTTTGGTTTTAAGAGATCATGTAGTGATAATAAAAAAAATAAAGGTGTATAAGGAACGTACTGTAAAGCAGGGGGCGTAGGAACGACGCTAACATTGTGTTTTCCAAGAATCGTAATTTTTCCGTCGTAATTTATACGATAGTTTAGTATTTTAGGGTTAAGTCGGCGTACATTGCTCCCGCAAAGTAGCACTTATTTCCGTGTATTTGTCCGGCCCAAGAAACGCAAACAAAGGACCTCACGAAGTCAGGGTATTCATTTTTTATTCTAAGTAACTAAACATACACGCGTGAAGAGTCACCGATTTTCTTTTGTGACTCGCGACCCCACACAAAGGGTTTATATTCGAGTAGCCAGATGTTCTCGTCGCATATGTATTTTCAGTACTAAAAAGAGGAATAAAGGACTGCTCCCTTGAGGTGTCACTCGAAAAGTTAATAAATGTGTTTAATGAACACCACAGAACGTGTAAATACTTCTTATGTCTTCTTTTTCTTCATCTTGTTTTAGGCCTTGTGGCCTGTTTTTAAGAGGGATTAGCCTCCTGCGATGTCCATTCCCTGCTATCGACCCATCTCTTTGGTGGTCTGCCCGGGAGTCGTCTACCATGGGGTTGGCCGTACAGTGCGATTTGGGGGAGTCTGGATGGTTCCATTCTCTTCACATGCGCATACCATTGTCTCCTTCGTTGCCTTCCCCACCTAACGACATCTTCGATCTCGCATATTTCCCTGATACTGGCATTTCTTATTCTATCTCGAAGACTCTTGCCTGATATGCTTCTTAGAGTATATAAATATACTTCTTATGTGTATATAAATATTTTTGTCCGCCTCCGTAGTGTAGTGGTGAGCGAATTTAGATTCCATGATGGAGGTCCCGGGTTCAATTTTCAGGGAGGCCAAAATATCATCAGACATCAAATTAATCTAAAATAATCCGGGGTTCATATCTTGCATATATCCAAATAGAAGGGTCTCTGCTAAATAAAAGCTTTCTCAATCCAAGATAGATGGCTGTTGTGAACTCATATGTGCTGTGTCATGATATTGATCATATATCTAGGAGCTCCAAAAATTTGAGTAGTGTTGTTATTTAGGGTAGAAAAATGATGAATGTAGCACGTCTGTAAAGTGATCACATAACCAACCTATGAGAGGTCATAAGCCGTGTAAATACCCAGACAATCATATTATTCGTTATCTATATTGGGATGCCAAAAAATAAATATTAAATGTATCGACAAAAAATATTCCAGCCACATTCTAATAGTTGAATTGAAACTCAAACGGTTATTTTTACTATACGAAGGTTTTAAAGGGACGAGTATTTAACTAAAAGACTAATCGTAAATGTTGATGTATACTATAGAACTGCAATAACTAAAAAAACGAACTCTACAATATAATCCCAAGTTACCTATTTCATTAAAACATCGTAGAATTCACCAGTTAGCCAATTTTCTTGCGAAATAGAAAGTGCATTGCTTTAACCTGACCGTAAAAAGCGAAATTTCGTTTAGCAACTGCGATATTTCCACCAATTCATGAAAATATTTCGACTTGTATAATACTTGCATCCGAATACATGAACGAGTCACTGCAATAAACAGACAGGAGAATTATGAGGTTGTGGTCCCATGGTTAGTGTCGCAGACTTTGATTCAGAGTTCCTAGGTTCGAGCCCAATCTACCACAACCTTGATTCATATTTTTAATCATGGACCGCTCTGACCAACGAAAAAAACTTTAAAAAAAAACGAAAAATTAAGTGATAAATATTTTTTAAATATAATTCTGTATAATATGTATTAAGAATCTTTAGTTTCATTAAATGATTCAATATTTACAGTGAGGTATATATCGATTTGTAATATAAGTTTTAATTGGAAAATACCACTATTTCTTGTAAATAAAAAAAAAATAATAATAAACAGCCACTTCATCCTTCAACGTCCCAAGGACGCAACTCTAAAATTTTGACTTAGCTTCACATATAGTGTTTGAAAATGATTCGGAATGCATTGAAACACGTGTCACAATAAATTTTAAGAAATAGTGGTATTTACCAAGTAAAACTAAAATTAAAAATATAGTATTTTTCTTCCTTAGTTACAAATATTTGTTAGATGTTACAGATACTATTTGTTGAATATTATCACCCACTTTATATAATTTAGGTAAATATCGCTTATGAGATAAAATATCGTTGAATGTTTTATTTTAATTTTATTGTATCTCTTATAGTTTAAGTAAAATGCAAACAAAAAATATGTTTGAAAGTTAATACTAATACTTTCTTCATAAAATAAAATTATAGTTACCTAAACGTCACAACAGTTGTGGACAGTAAAAAATTACGTAAAAGTGACAACACAAAAAAGCCAATAATAAATAATTTCCCTAAATTTCGGTTAAGAAATTACCATTGTGGTATTTTATGACATTTGAAAGTATTTGTGAAGAAATAATCTATTACAAATATCAAAATAATCACTTTACATATTTTTAAAATAAAAACCAATAATTTATTTTAATTTCATTTTGTATTCATTCACACAGTTAAAAAAACGTCAAATCGTAAACATGTCATCAACATTTGAAGAAAAATAGTCTTCAAGTCAAAAAAAAGTATTAAGGTTTATCTTTACGGTGGTCAGTGCATGTATGTACACATAATGAAAAAGTGTCATTACTAAGATTAGTGGGAAAAAATAATTAATACACTTTTTTAGACAGTTTTGTGGAAAAACGCAAGGTTTTCCAGGAGGAAGCGACATTGAGTTTTGAACTATGGCATCGTAAAAAATCGAGGTTGACCAAATGAATGGTTTTGGATTATGCCTATATTTAATTTAACCTTCCTCATACGACGTATATAAAAACTGCACATGCTTCGAAAATAGATATTTGAAAGCCCTCTTCCTATTCATAGAAATATTGTATGTAATAATAATACGGAGCTTGCGACAAACTACGTGGAGTCAGTAGCATGTTCACAGATCGACTGCGCTAATCCTAGCGTGAATGATTAAAAGAACGCTTAATTTGCATGATGCAGAATATCATCATTACCGTCTCGCTTCCACACAGTTGTAGCGCGCAGTAGTTGGAGTGAAATAAATATAATGTCTCGGGTAAACATAAATATTACACGGTGACATGGACCGTTGCGCCATTGGATCACGTATCTATGTATTTGACCGTAGATCGCGTAAATATTTATCAAAATTAAAACATTTAAGATGAATATTTTAAAACAAAAAATGCAAAAGTCTTTTTGAGTATTATAATAAATATTTAGAAAAATATGGATAAAATTGCTAGAATGATTATCAAGTTATAGAGTGTAACATTGTTTTAGGGGTATTTCAAATCCCCATTTTAGGGCGGGGTAGGTAAAATCGTAAAGGTAAATATTCGTGAATATGCCAAGCAGAGGAAACATAAAAATATGTAATTATATAAAATGTTATATTTTAAATACGTAATTATACAAAATATTAAAAATACGCCAATTACTTTTTTTTAAAACTTATGTGTTCTTTTCCATGTAGTAATAGTTATGATAGTAGAGTATGTAAGAAATTCAGCGTGCATAATTTGAGATGTAAGTATTTCCATTGTTTTCTATGTAACAAAGGAGTATTGTACTCGCAATAAATTAAAGAGAAAATGTATTTAAAAAAAACACACACAACGCTTTCTCGGTACAATACAAGAATTAAAACACATTTTTCTTTATTACACTCCGACGAGATTTTATTTGTTACCCGCATGAGGTGTTTTTTACGCGGATAGTATGTATGTCATGAAATAAACATATCCCATTTAAAGGATAAAAGTTCAAATGCCTCTAGACAAAATCTGCCAGTCTATTGTCAAAAGCTGAAATTGTCATTCACAAAACAATGGCGATTTTTCACTTTTCTTTGATTAATATATTAACATAAAAAGTGACAACATAGTCAGTACTTTTATTGTTAGAAAATTTAAAGAAATAAGAACAATATAAATATGATTATTTAACTATTTACATTTTTCTTTGAAGTAATAGTAAATGATATTCCATCGAAGTCATTCCATTGATTCATCCGGGTAAGACAATTATTACTAGATGACTATCGATTTAAATAATTCATCGAATTAATCGAATAATAAGTGATTCGTTTATTAAGATGACTCGATTACACACAATAGTTTCATAAATCATTTGATTAATACCATCAATAATCGTAACCATAATATATTTGTCATACGAAATTATTGTAGTGTGACAGATTATTCTTAGATATATTCCAAATGTGTTATTAATTTACTATTATATAATACAACGCGTTAGCTGTCATACATGGTTCTATTAAAATTTAAAAAAATGTTCTTTTATTCCATAATAATAATAAAAATTGTACCCTAGCACTATACTTTTCATTCATTTAATGTTATATTACCGTACCACAAAGATATTGCTTTTGATATAGTAAAAAAAAGTACCCGGTTATATATATGTAGGGGATAGTACAAACTCCTATAACCATATCAAGTCACTTCCAGTACGTGGAAGAGATTTTATATGGTTAAAAAGTGGATATATATATGGTTACATATTGTGAATGACTATCATATTGAGCAACTAACTAGTAAAATGTATAAAAATCCTACAGTGCACGACTATGATACCCGCTTCGCCCACAACAAAGGGTTTATGGTCCCAAGAGAAAACAATAAATATGGAAGTAGAACACTTCTACACTTAGTTCAGAGCATACATAGTTCATTTTTAAATTGTTGCCAGCTAAGGTAAGAGGGCGAACAAAAATATGGAGCAAATGCAAAATAAAGGAAGAGTTAATGTCGTAAAAAATTTACAATTTTGACAACGAAAAAAAGGTTTTTTATTTTTATTTTCTATGTGTATATTATGTTAAAAAAATAAATTTTTAAAGGGTATTATAAAAGTACTGAGTCTCCGCAAAAAAATAATATATATTTATGAATGTTTGGACGAGTATGTACGTATGTATTTATATGTTAATATATATTTTTAACGAAAAAATATTTATAGATTTGGCGTTTAATTTGTAGAACTCCATTTTAATTTACATGTTAAATGCTAAAATCAAACCCTGATTTTTCAGTCTACTAAATTATGGCATTTCCAAACGAATAATATTCGTTTGGAAATGACATAACAAGGCGAAACAATTCTCACAAAATTTATTTTTATGTGTTTATTTAAGAATAAAATACAATTAAGTAGAGTCAAAAAATCAGTGTTTGATTTAACATTTGATACATAAATGAAAATATATGTATTTATGAATGTTTGTATTTACGTATGTATGTATTTGTAAGAACATATATATTTTTAAAATAAATAAATGCAATTTTGAAGGAAAAAAAATGCACAACTCCCACCGACTGAAGTTATAGGAGTTTTGTTCTAAGTTACACGTGCTCGTATACTAATGCATAGTAAAATTGTGTCAATATCAAATACCTAAATCAAATCGCAATAGAGCACAATGTATTGCGATGGTGAGAATTATTATCTGCGGCTACAGAGTCATTCCTGACGTCATATTAGCGGAGCAAAATCGTAAAGTTCATTATTTGTGCATTTAATTTGCGAGTGGAAAGACACTGAATGGAAAAAGCGGCAATTTACGTTGCCGCGTGCTCGAATAATAAACAATGCGGAATGCTAAGCAAATTGCAGAGAGCTGAAGCTATTAAATTATATTATTCAGCGAGGACGCAGTTAGGCGATTTTTCTCGAAAGCAAATGCGCACAAACGATTTTCCTCGGTGCATACTCGTACATATACTATAAATAATTACTTGGGATAAGTTTGAAAAGATCTTGCAAGTATGCAAGAATAGGACATGAATGTCAGTCATATAACTCAATTCTGATTTTTGTCTTTATATATCGTAGTCATACAGGAGAAAGTGACCAAGTGCATTTTTTACAAAAACGTGATCATTGACTATTTTATATCCTACTAGCTTAATATCGCCCTGAAAAAAAACCCAATGGATTTTACACTTGGAATTATAATATACTGACTTGTTAAAAATGACTAACTGCATTGATGTTTATTTTGTTGCCAAGCAAAAGTGACTCAAATGTTTTTCCTGAATATTTTGCGTTTTGTTAGTTGCTCACTTTCTCCTGTACGACTAGGATATATTAATAATAATAATAATATTTTAATATTTGTCTAATTTATATAGCGCCTTTTGATTTTCAATTGTTCTCACTAATCTATAGAAATATACTAATCTTCGCTACTGCTTGTTTTAAATTTATGTTTTACAAAATTTATTTCAAGATATTTTTAATTTGTCAATATAGTTAAAGAAGTTTGTTAAAAGTAAATTTTCTGATCTCTTAAACCGGAGAATGGCAGTGCTAAAGTCCTGTAATTACCGAGACTTTTTTATTTCCATTTCAATATACTTCCCATTTGTGTCAAGACATCAATAAATCATAATCACAAAGGTGCATAAAGTTTTTAACGAGATATTTAGGTGCATAGGGGTAGTGAAAAATATTATAAAGCAGTAAAGATTGCAGAGACTGATATTTAAAACAAGTAAGGACAGATTAAAAAATCAATATGATCGTGTATTTAATTAAACACAATTACAGGAAATAACATAAGAATTTTTGGCCTTTTTTTGCATTGCACAATATATTATAATAGAATAATATATTGGGAAATGCAAAAATATAATGCAAAAAAAAAAGATCCCATAAAGGCATGGCCTGTGTGTGGATACACATTTAATTTTAGGTTATAATAAAGGTATTTATTTATTGATTTGGCGTTTAATTTGTAGAACTCCATTTTAATTTTTGTATTAGTTTTTAAATCAAACACAGATTTTTTGAGTCTACTAAGTTGTATTTTATTATGTGTTTTTTTAATAAAAATACAACTTAGTAGACTTAAAAAATCTGTGTTTAATTAAAAAAAATATATTAATAATAAAGGTAATGATATAATAAAAGGGCACTGGAAAGAATACAATAGATATCAGAAATATAAATATATTAAAAATGCTTATATATGCTTAACTACAAATATTTGATTTTAACAGAAAACAATAAATCACAAAGATGAAATATACTCGTATATATCGACCATTCGACATTTTTATTAACGTTTACATATAAATAAATACACTAGTCGCGGCAAAAAGAAAATTCCGCTTCATATGACTATTATAATAAGCAGGTATGTGTTATATGTAATATGTATACGTCTGACGAAGAATAGAAACAATATCTAGGCGTGTTCAGACTTTAGAAAGTTCACGTTATTTTAGAATACAATGTAGTATAATAATAATAATAAGATTTTATAGCGATTTCACGTGTTTTAGACTTTTATTGTGAGGGAAAAAACGTGGATTCAATCTTAGTCCGATTATTTTATACTACCTGAATTTTGTCCTCATTCATAGTGTAGCGGATAGCGTGTTTAGCTGCCGTGTTCGATTCCCAAGGTGGTCAAGCGATTTTTCACGCTAATATTTATTTAATATCGACAATTTTAAGGAAAGCGCAATACTGGTCACCAAATTTCTGTAACCTACTAAATACCCACACATAATTACCGTAATCAAGAAAACACTGCGTTTATACGATGAAGTGCCCAATGCAACAATGTGTGCGAATAATGCGACAATGCAATTCTGACGTTGTGGGCTCCAACCATACCAGTTGGGAAAGAATAAAAAATACATTTTTCGATTTCTTATAACGGAAATATAGATATTTAAAGGTTTTAACAAAATGAAGAAAAAAATTGTGCGTTTTCCGTAATTCGATCTTATTTATCTCAAGTTATTATTTTACAGTGATGCCTCGCATAACGTACTTAATTCGTTCCAGGAGTAAGTTCGTTATGCGAAAAGTTCATTGTGTGAAAGGGGTTTTCTCATAATAATACATGTTAAATATTTAATTGGTTCTGTAGCATAAAACATGGTACTTTGTAACATTAGACTCAGCTGAGTTTTGATAGTAAGTGTCGGTAAACTTCTGAACTCTATTTGACCAGAATGTATTTGATGTCAGCAGTTGAGATTGGTTGATCTGATTGCTCATCCTCGTTGTCAGATGAAGCTTTCCTTTGAGCTTCATCGTGTTGCTGGACTAGAAGTGCTTGGAGCTCTTCATTTTTCAGCTCTTGACACGATACAGTCCGTTGTGTGATGCGAGGCTCGTTGTGTGAGTCGCGTAATGGAAGAAAAAATGTTCGTTGCGTGAAGCGTTCGTTATGCGAGGCATCACTGTATAATGTCATGTGTAAGAATGGATAAAACCTTCACAAAGTCAATGGCAAAAGCATTAATATAAAAATAAAATTGTTTCGAATCACTTTTGAAGTACCGGATGATTGATAAAAAAATATATTTAAAAAATCCAAATCACTAATAACAATAAAATAAATCCATCTTCAAAGCCGGATAAGGATATGATGGCACTCGATGACCTTATTGTCATTCGCTAATTTCAAGGATATTATTTAATGACCATTTGTGATTATTTGAGGACATTTTTTATTTTTACTAAATCGAGTGGTCATCTTTAGATGATAGAACGGCAAAATGGCACAACATCGATACAATTGTATATTTTTTTAATTAAAAAAAAGTTTTAACAAAGGATGATCTTTAAATATACCGAATTACGGGAGGAAAAAACAGTTTTTGTAAAACTTTTTATTCGGAGAAGTCAAACATTATATTATTAGTAAATATTATAGAAAATACTGTTGCACTGAGTCTTCTTTTTGAAAAATTAAATGTAAAACTTTTTATGATATCTCATTATTAAACATAATATAACAGAAACTAAAAATTATTATCCATTTTTAATTCAAGTTTTACTTAGTTTATACCACTAAATGCTAATAGTGGTATTTACTAATGAACTTTAATGAAAAATGGATAGATTTTACCACAACGTGACTGCTAAATCAATTGTTAAGATAAAATGAATTTGATGGTTTCAAACTAAGCATGTTTTTACTAAATACAAGCCCATAACGCCTTACCATATTTAGTCAGAACTTTACACCTATGTGATACGTATTTCAATACTTACAATATCATTTATTAATTTCTTACCCTTCGACTACCTACAACTGGTACCATGGATACAAACCTTACCAGCTTTAACGTACGTCGCTTTGCTGTTGCGGGGCCAATGGCATGGAATGCTCTAACGCAGTTAGAAACAGTGGGAGTGAGATGATAATGTATATAGAATACCGTAAAGTGGGTATACATTGCACCAAAATACTGCATTTTTTCAAAAAATTGTCTATTCAGATCAGGTTTCTTACTTTTTCTGAGGTTTCAACTATTGCAATATAATAACACATATACCTGTAACATGTCTAATACGTTTTTAAATTTTTATCTATTTTGCCTGTATTTTTTTTTTACATTTATATTTTGGTGCAAAGTATCCCGGGGTAAAGTACAACTTTGCACCATGATATTTTCTATACACTTTTCGTACTAGAATCCAAATTGATGCAAAGTAAAGGATATCCTACAAGTTTTGTTGCACCTTATGAAGGGTTTTGGCTCACAGTTCACTAAATGCAGATTATAATATTGTATAATTATGGAAAAATAAGACACTTGATAGAAATTTTTTAAAAAAAATATTGAAAAATCTAACAAAAATGTTTTTTTTTTCAATATTGAAGGTTTAAAATTAAATAAAATAAAAGGTGGATATTAAAACATATCGTACTACATAGGTAATAGGAATTGAAATTAAATTAGGTCTAAATATGGTCAAGTTCCGGGACGGTAAAGAAACCTCTTTTGGATTGCATTTTCGGTTCTTTTATGGAACCCGCTACATCCTTCCAAGAATATTGAAGAAAGTCATCCTTCATCGGCCACTTCCACGATTTGAGACTCTCCTGCATGGATTTAACAGCTCTGTCTTTCTTTATTTCCAAAATCTGTCCCGGAAATTTTTCTCCTTCATAATGAAATACGACATATTCTCCCACCTTCTTTTTTACTGGTCCTAATGAAACGGAAGAACAAATACGATAACTGGTTTCAGTCATCGTTTTTGTTCTTCTCCCTCTTCCTCAAAGCTTCCGTGTGAACTATAATCAGTTAATGCTCAGATATGCTGGAAGTTTCGATGCGGAAGGTGGGATCATTGATGTAGTTGGTTCAGGTAGCATTTGTGTCTCGTCAACGTTCATTTCGACATTTGGATCGTGAGCAATGCTTTTACCTGGTTCTATCGGTATCGTTTTCCTGCGTTTTAAGACTGAATTCTTTGGGTTGAATCTGTTTTCTTCCAAAAACTGTTGAAAACTCTGGCGCACGTCATCGTCATACGCTTTTAATGGCAACCGATTAAGCAACTGACTAGTTTTAGCTACAGTCAAGGTTTTATGTCTTTGCAAAAATGATCTTATCCATTCAAAGCCTGGTACGTTGTTCTTTAATATTCGTACTCTTCTGCCAAATCTATCCAAATAGGCTATTAGAATGTAGCGAATGTTAAAAACACTCACTGGGAAACCGTACTCACTTATGTCTACTATGCAGTTTACGAAGGATTGCTCTTCGCCCTTATCACATATTGGAGGTTTTCCCACAGGTTTTGTGTGCTGACCTTTGAGCTTATAGTTAATCGTCCTTCTGGGGATTTTGAAAATTTCTTCAGCCTTTCATTGACTGATTGTACCATTTCGAATGGCCTCCAAAAACTGCTCCACTCTCTTCGGTGTAAAATCGCAGTATCGTCTGGCATAAGGCCGCTGTTTGTGTGTTCTTGACATTTTTGAAAATAATATACCATCAGGAATTAAGTAAGTACACAAAACCTATAGATGTTTAGCAAACATGTCAAGTTGTATTAGCCGTTTTATGACTTTTCATCAAATTAATTAACTATGGCCTTTTGTGGATACTTTGCACTTGGTGCAATGTTACCCCAAATGTGGTCAATACAAGTCAGTTCTTAAAAAAATATTATTTTTACATAAACTTGACAACGTAACTAAAAAATACAGCATTTGGGAAAAGCAGGGCCTAACTACCTACGATTTAGAGACCACTCACTTGTTGTAACTAGTTTCAGTATACTGATTCCACTGGATTTTTTCGGACACAATTTTCAGACGGAAAACTTTCTTTACGTTCGGACAGGAAAAACGCATTGAAGCAATAGCGACCGACTGTTACTTCTGTAAACTAAAAAGTAGATTGAAGTGCCATCTATCAGAAACAATAGAAAGTAGAATGAAAAATGACATGCATCAGAGATGACCAGCTCTACAATTTCTTTACAGAAGGTGGTGCAAAGTATCACCCATGGTGCAAAGTATACCCACTTTACGGTATTTAAAGAAGTTACATTTTATGACCAGAATGAAACATTAATATAATGTTGTAATCATAAATTATTTATTATATTAAAAATAAATTTTTATTTTTAAAGATAAATAAATCACTGTAAAGAATAAAAATGTAAATCTCAATTTTAATGTTATTTGCAAGTATTTTATCGAAGGCACGCGCGCGCCATCTAGCGACATTGTCGGTATTTCACTCTATAGAACCTTCTGTTTTTTTTTACGAGCGATCTACCGGCGAAGGCTTTTCCTTATATTAGTACGTGATTCGCTTCACAGATGGCAGTATTATAAAATGAATAACACAACCGCAAGGTCTCCGACAAAATTTATCAATCCAATAAAGTAACAACAAGAAAACATAATTTCATTAAAAATAAAATAATTAACAATTGTCAATAATACAATATTTACTTAAGTTATTTTATTTTTACGTGATAATATATCTAAAAGTGGGTGCTGAAAAATATACAAATATTATATTAAAATACCATACGTATTTCATGGTTTATAAGAAACATTCTCAATATTATTTTAAAGTAATATAATACATTAGTAATTTAAAGATAAAATCCTGTTACACTCCATGTTTATTTCGAAAATCCGTATATATAATGACATAAGACAAACTCATACCTCTAGATATGAATTTTATAAGTTTTTCTTCAAAGAAAAATATTTTCCATTCTTTTATATGTTACTTTTTATTATTATTTCAATAACTCTTTTCTTTTCAAAACCATATAATTATTTCGAAGAACAACTTATTTTTTCAATGCAAAAACGGTTTTTTAAGAACAAATAAAAACAATAAAGTAAAATGTTACCTGGATTTAGATAAAATTAAGTTGCGACTAAACGAATATTGAGCCTTAAAAGAAATAGTGGTATTTTCCCTGTAAAATTGTCGAATAAGAGTGTCGAATCAATCAATGAAATTGTGATGCAACATTTTGAGTGTGTCCAATTATAAGAGTTATTTTTCATATTATTTATTTAATCACTTAAACCAGCCTATGACGGTGTCAGCAGCCGTAAATGCCAAGATTTCCATATTCTTCTTCACCATTGTTGAGATGTAAAAAAATAATTGAGATTCGTTGTTTGTGGGCAATGATCCGTTACTACGATGGCTAACCAGATAAATTGATATTTTGAAAATCTCTAAAAATACCGTCTACGTACGTTTTGCAGAAACCAGAAGCCCATTTCAAAACTCAGTTCGGTTCTTTGTTTACATAAGCACTTCTGGACGAAGCAGGCAATTGATTTACTTTGAGAAATTTCAAAACAATGAAAGCGCAGGCGCGTCGTCGTGTGCAAGTCACATTTCGCTAGCATTCAACTATAATACGTACATTAGCTAATAAATGGCACATTGCAATGCACCTCGTCAGATCCGGATCGGGAACTGTGAAGACAATGTAAAAATATCCACATTTTTTTACTTTAAAATTAGACGCATTGTAAATAAAATTTGAAGCATTACAAATCAAATTGAACGCATTACTTATCAAATTGAACGTTTTATTGTATTAAAAAAAAATAGTTTTTAAAAATATGTTCAAAGTAGTACTAATGATTTAAAATAGTATTGAAAATATTGTGTGAAAACTTGATAACACATCGCGCGCACAGACTATGATAGTGTTGCTACCAATATGATGATGTCGGTAATGACGAAACCCAGTCACTGGTGAAATAAATAAACGTAGAAAAAACAATATACTTAGTTATTTTATTTTCCCATTATTTTTATTTTATTTCCACGTAGTTATGTGTGTGATTATTATCTTTGTATTTATTTATCTATTATTTAGGTTAACAAAATGTGAAACAATATTATAAACAAAAATATATATATGACTCTCTGATTCTTCTTCGAAAATTTAAATTATAAATGGATAATATTACCGCAAGGTTATGTGCCGAATAAATAAATAAGATTGTGTATATTTTATCTATAGCATCTGGGTAAATAAGCTAATTAAGTTTTTTATTAGATAAAGACGTTTTTGTCCGCCTCCGTAGTGTAATGGTCAGCACGCTCGGCTACCGTTCTGGAGGTCCCGGGTTCGATTCCCAAGGGAGGTAAAATAAATATTAGTGATTTTTTCACTGTCATATTTATTCAATATTACCCTGGACTGGTTCCTTGAAGCGGAGGGCTGATCACCTTTCCTTCATGTGTAAACGATCAAGATAACACTGCGTTTATATGACGCAGTGCCCTATGCACCATTGGGGTGCGGATAAGGGTTTTATTATTATTATTAAAGACGTTTTTCTTTAATTATTTACTTTTTTATCAAACATAATAATTATAATTTAGGCACATTTAACAATACATATTTTTTTAATTAAATGATATTGTTTTTTCTCTGTCATTCAACCAATCATGTGAGGTACTTAGGTAATAGTTTTAACATGTGCAGTAATAATATACGAGAGACAACAATAGTTAATCTTTAATTTTAGTACCTAGAATTGTATAGCTATCTAAGGACCGTCGGTACATTTAATCTTCACATTCGTTTGAAAATCCCTAGGCGAAACAATTGTCACAAAATTGATTTTTTGTGTTTTTTTAACAATAAAATATAACTTAGTAGAACATTTTGAGTGTGTCCAAATACTTGTTCACAAAATCTGGATTATCTCCAATCATAAGAGTTATTTTTCATCAGCCTATGACGTTACGTTCGTCAGCCCCGTAAATACTCAAGACTTCCATATTCTTCTTCATCTTTGATGAGATGACAAAAAATAATACAACTTAGTAGACTCAAAAAAATTGTGAATGATTTAACATATAATACATAATTTAAATTAAATTTGCCCGACCCATTGTACGCCCCACGCCCGGGTCGGCACACTATACTGTACTTAGACGATTTACGAAACACACAGAGAAGAGAACAGAGAACGCTATTACGACACGACGTCGAATAGCGGGTCGGCGGACAGTGGAGCGAGACCACTGCAGCAACTAGGCGTCGGCGTCGTTGGTCGTTAGCGCTAGCCAAACGGAGGACGCCGAAATTTAACCCTTTGACTGCCAAAATCCGATGTATCGACTTTGGGCACTCTCGCGAGAAAAGAATCCGTCGAATCTGACGTTACGATTTATAAAAGTATCAGGTATTTATGTATTAAATGTTAAATCAAACACTTCATAATCAATTGTTTCAAACTGTTTCAAACAAATGTTGAAAATGCCATGACTACGCGAAACAAAAAATGTCAGAAAATGTATTTTAATGTTTTTTTAACAATAAAATACAACTCAGTAGATTGAAAAAAATCAGTGATTGATTTAAAATTTAATACATAAATTAAAATGAAGTTAACAAATTAAACGCCAAATCTATAAATAAGTATCAGGTACACTGGAGGGCTGAACTGGGGATAATTTAAAAGATTAAGTAGACTTTTGAGGTTGAAAGGACACGTGGAGATAATTGATAACGAGGGAATGACTAAGAAAGTATATGTGGCGAATATGAGCGGGAGAGCAGAACGTAGACTTGGCGTGATCGAAGGGCATGTACGACTAGATGTATGGATGTGAAGGGAGCGAGGAATGTATATCAGGACAGAAGAGTGTGGCGTTCCATGCTCTTTACCTAACCTTGCGGAAAAAACGACACTAAGTAGCATTTACTTGTCGATTTTTTATAACGTTGCATAAATTTAGTTACCGAGAGATATTTTCGTCGCGTAGAAGATCAAATTCAAAAACAGATTTGTTTCAACAATGGCACAGAGTGTTATAAAGTATCAAACACATTTTACTTAAAAAAAAAACTTTATTAAAATAGAAGAAAAAAGTCCCTCTCCAAGCACAAGAGCTCAGTCTTTTTTTTTGGAGAGG
Source organism: Brachycentrus maculatus (assembly GCF_059751285.1). Lineage (NCBI taxonomy): Eukaryota > Metazoa > Arthropoda > Insecta > Trichoptera > Brachycentridae > Brachycentrus > Brachycentrus maculatus. The sequence continues at coordinate 200,666 of NW_028281343.1, forward strand.
CTCAACGCAACTAAAATTATTAAATCGTATTTAGTAGAAATGTATAGAAATAGTATTAAATTGTATAAAACGTGTAACTAAGTATATTATAAAAAAAATATTGACAAATGAAATCAAAAAAAAATAAAAAAATAAAATAAATAAAAAGAAAAAAGGTTAAAATGTTTAAATCGCGGTATATCTAGCATAGCAACCCCAAGAGTCCTGGTGACCAAAGGGTTAAGACGGCATAATCGCGTGTCACCTAAATCCGTGCGATCTCCACTTGCCAGCGTACATTCTAATTGAGACATAAAAAAATACGCGACGGGAGGAAATTACACGCATGTTGCTTTACTTGCTCGTGAAAATGGGTCATAAAGCCGAGCGAGTAAAACAAATTAAAGATAACAAAAACTCGAATAATACCGATTTGGCAATCAACTAATGAGTATGCTGGCGATAGTATTTTTCCGCAAATAACGACTAATTTAATAACACATATACTACTACTACTACTATCATGCCGTTTCCCTGCAGGGGTAATCACAGAGGATGGAAAGCAACACTCTTATGTCCTGGCATACACTTCAATGGATCATTCTCATGACGTGTTATTATTGGCTGATAAATTAATATGAAAAATCACAAGACTATTGCTAACATTCTTATTGAAATCTGTAGAGAAGTAAGGGAGATTTAAACTTTAGATATTTTAATAAAACTCAAAACGGACACCGCTATACGTCATCGGGTGTGTTATGGGGTGTATCCCTTTATGTATCTGCTTTATAGAGGTGTAATAGTACTAGTGTGGATTCGTTTCTGTGACGTCATTCGTTACCAACTTACGAAAACAAGGTTTTTACGAAGGCGAATTTTGCAAAAGAAAATTATGAAAGAAAATATAGATTATATCGGCTGCTATAAACACAAAACGAATCTTACACAATCCTTTATAGGTTGAGTATGTTAAATTAGATATTCCTCCCGAGTGATAATACCCTATTGGATACGGTTGGCATCCGCTCCGCACCCCAATGGTGCATAGGGCACTGCATTATATAAAGACAGTGTTATCTTGATCGTTAACACACAAAGGAAATGTTAACGAACCCGGAACCTCCAGAACGGTAGCCGAGCGTGCTGACCATTACACTACGGAGGCGGACAAACTACGGTTGAAAACAACCCAACAATAAAAATTTGTGGCACCAAGGATCATTTTTTTCTATTGCAATTTGGCAGTCAGTGTGTTAAGTCGTAAATATTGTTTGACAACAACACTCTTGAGGGGTTAGAGGTGAGGGCTCAAACGATAAGAAAAACTTGTATTTTTACACTAATTAAATTTAATGATATGTATACTTTGTTAAATTCCATTTGATTGTTGCCTTAGAGTTAATTGATCGAATACTTAAATTAATACTGAGTATAAAATATATATATTAATTTTTAAATCAAACACAGATTTTTAGAGTCTATTAAGTTGCATTTGATTAAAAAAACACATCAAAATTAATATTGTGACAAATATTTCGCCTAGTTATGGCATTTTTAAACGAATGTGAAGATTACATGGACTGACGGGCCGAGAATAAAACTTCAACACGTTAAACGCCAATACATAAATTTTCTATTTTGAAATTGATATAAAACAAACTTTGCCGTGATTAACGTATTTTAATAATACAATGTATGTTTATTTAATTTTTTTGTTTGACGATGGGTCAAAGCATTTTGAATATAGCTCTTACTCGAGGTCACCGGTGCCCCCCGTGGCGTTTAACGTGTTAAATCGTAACAACGATCCTTTAATCATAGAGCATGTTCAAACTGTCGAAGTTTGATATATCAACAAACTAGTTAAGTTATTTTGATAAACAAAAAAGCGCTACATTTAAATTCGCAGACACGTGTGCATAATGCAATTACGGATTTTTTCTTGATCAGGCTAAAAGTGCGGGTAAATAGAAATGAATAACATGCAGTTAGTCACGTTGTGAACCCGTCACTGACAGCTTTAGTGAATATTAATGAGTAAAGAATTACGGAAATATAACGGCAGATTTATCCACGAGATATTTAAAATTATATAAATATATATATATATATATATATATATATATATATATATATATATATATATATATATATGTATATATATATATATATATATATATATATATATATATATATATATATATATGTATATATATATATATATATATATATATATATATATATATATATATATATATATATATATATATATATATATATTTATTTTTATTTTTTTCCGTCTACCTTCCTTTAACTCCCTTTTTGCCCTCCTTACTATCATCATTTGTAATTTATGTTTTTTTTTAAATATTCAAGTACTATCTACCCTCTGATTGCAGCTATACACATATGGTGTCAAACATTTTTATCAATATCACTAGTCTATTTTTGGTTGGTTGGAAGATATTGCTTTTTAGCAACAAGCCCTCCATGTACTTATTTATTTTCTGTACATGAAGTTTAAAAAAATTAATAAATAAACAAAAAAATATTTTAAAAAATCATCATACACATAATTAAAATTTCAATAATATGCCCTTACTAAGTTTTCCCGTACAGAGATCACATTTCACAATACTTATATATAAAACTATATGAATTAAAATTGTTTGTGACAAAATATCGAGATAACACTAATTCGATACGACACAGCGCCCTATGCACTATTGGGTGTGCATAAGAGTAAGAAGAACATTGAAATGTCCAAAATATATATTTTTTAAAAATGAAGAGACTTTTTTTCGGTACTGAGAAGTAAATAACTGAGAGCAAGAAAATGAACGTTCATGTGATATATTAAGTTTACCTAAGTTAAATAAAATTTATAACGTTTACCAATCAAAACTTAAGTGTACTTAAATTCAAATTGGTAAACGTTTAATTGGTATAAATTTTCTCGATTTCCATTTCCATTTCAATGAGCATTGAAAAACTGGGCTTGTCACGTGGCGCGCTACGTGACACTCTACGGTCCCACGTGACAAGCAAAATAGGAGATCATTTTTTCGTTTGTTATATGTCACCTCTACGGTTTTTACGTGACATGAATGAAAGTTTTCCACATAGAAAATCGTTATATTTTCCGTATTATTTACGGAAAACTGCATATTGAAGAGCGAAAGGTGCACAGTGTGTAATGCGATTCACGTAAATAACGATGACTGAGATTCCTTTTTCTATGTTTTCTTTTTATTACCTATAGCCATTGGCGTGCAACGAGAATTAATAAGGATAGGCATTAGAGGTAGGTATTAAGGTAAGCTGGTACTACTTACTAGGGTAGGCAGTATAGGTTGGTAGAAAGGTAAGCTAGGCGCTACTTAGTAAGGTAGGGTAAGTGTTGGTTGCGTTTTTATGTCACGCGGGTAAGTAAGGATAGGCACTGTTTTTCTGCCTACATGAAATGCACGCCCCTGCCTATACCTATGTATATATTTTTATAAATTACAGTTTTATACCTATGTATACATTTTGTAAAATTACAGTTTTTTTTTTAACAGCGGATGTTTTGGTGACGTTTTCAAATATTACCAATAATGCAAGCACACGCGAGTAATTCCCAAAGTCTACAGCAGAGAAGTGTTGAATGGAACTTACCTGAAAAAAAATGGGAAAATATATAATTAGATATGAAAGGCGCTCAAAACGTAATATTCGGTTACATAAATAGTGCGGAAAACTTTCATCAAACTAATTAGCATCAATAATCGTATTGAATTAGTCGAATATTCAACAGATTGGCATTATACAATGAGAAATTGATGTTGATAAGCGGATAATTTATCATTTCAACATTCGAAATATCATAGTTACATAACGCTCACTCCTTTCAAAAACGTCATAAATCAAAAATCGTCAATTTTCAGTTGTGCATGTTTTCGAAATGGCCAGAAAATGTACTATATCCCAGCAAAAGCAGCATATTTTAAACTTAATACTCACCCGCTACAGGGCAGAAAGTGTTGTTTTTGCATTTTGAAGAAAAAGTATTGTTTAATTTTTTTTTTTAATACATCAATATTTTTCAAATGGAGAAAAAACATTCAGGTTTTAACTAAAAAGATCTGCTGCACAGTATGGTAAAAAGTTCAATAATTGGCTTGTTATTTATTTTTAATACATTGCATTATATTTTTAAACTTTAAAAACGTTTTTTGATTTATGACGTTCTTGAAAGGAGTGAGCGATAAGTGAATTGGTTAAAATAATAAGGAAATGCATAAATATTTATTAGTCTTAGAAGCGTTTTAGGCATTGATAATTCGAAAAAGAGTATTATTATGCCATTGTTCACTTACTGTTCCAGCATAGCATTGTTGGATGGGGAGGTGCACAAAACAAAATATGAACTCGTGCAAAAATAGTGCAAGGAACAATTATGTAAATAATTTAAAAATAAAAACGAAGTATAAAATATTGAGTAAAGCCCTTTTAAAAAAATTGCTAATCTTTAAGTAATAAAAAGCAACAAAAATGTAACATTTTAAACAAGTACATCATTAAGATTCCTAAATGATTTCAGAATACCAAAGTACAAAACCAAGCAATTAGAAACAAAATTACAAACATTTGGTGATTACACATTTTGATATCCTTCCAACGAAAATAAAAAATAGACGATATAAAACTACATAAAAAATGCTTATCATACATGAGAAATAAAAAAGAATTGTGTAATATTATATCCTTGATTAAGGACATTAAATAAATATTCAGTGTTAATCCCGCTCCAAGCACAAAAGATCAGTCTCTTTGGAGAGACACAGCGTAACAAGAAATAAGAAATTTTTAATAAAATAACAGACATATTTAGAAATTAAATTTAAGTGTATTTCTTGTAATAATTCAAAAAATACATATAGATTTATCATTACAATTATTTACAATGTATTTATTTAAAATATTACAATAATTTACTATTGGTGTTACATAATCTACTCATTCTAATATGAAGATAACAATAGGTTGAATAATTTCGTATAATTTATATAGGGCAATTTTCGTACAATAGTATCTCAAGACCGCTTCGATCAATCTGTGAGATAAAACAAAATTGATAAGATTTTTTTATTTGTATGATTAAAAAAAACACAGGCCGCTTTACGAAATAAAAATCATTTATATTTATTTTATCAACCTGGGAATCGAGTTCGGAACCTCATGGACGGTAGGTAAACGCGCTGACGGCTACGATACGGAGGCGGATAAATTGGACATGTATTTGATAACAGTATCCATTTTGGTGAAGAAGGTATACTTTGCTATATCAAAGAAGTCAAAACTCCACATGAGTTAAGTGAAAGTAAGGAAGCTAATATGGTAAGAAATGGAAATTGTTTTAGTTACTAATTGTGTTTTTGCATCAACTTAGTATGTAAAATATATTACTGCGGAAATTAATTATTATTTCGATGATACAATATCACTAGCCAAACACTGTAACAGCGCAAACAAAAAGTCGGCATAAAGATAAGAAACGTAATATATTTTTGTAAAATGATTCATTGACATGTGATTGTACGCAATATTACATTTTAGGTCGTCACAAACAACGACGTCTTGGGTAGTCAATGAATAATTGCGCATCTGTGTGACCGGACCGCAAGTCAGGTAATCGATGAATATTGGCGCATCTGGGTGACTGCAACTCATGTAATTAATGAATATTTGCAAATCTGGGTGACCGCAACATAGGTAATAAATGAATATTTGCGCATCTAGGTGATCGCAACTCCAAAACTACATATTTGGTATTACGAAAATATCATCGTTTTGGTAACATAAAAAAATGAAAGGATAAATCATTATGTCGCCTCGATAGTGCAATGATTAGGCCCCTACGTGAGAACCGGATTTAAATTTAACGATAAATTTGTTTAAAGCGACCGAACAACAAAACAATGAAATGTTTAAAATGTAACCATGCGAATATTTGTCTGTGTACGGTATGGCATTCGTTGATTGTCACAAGTTAAAATTACAAATGTACATATTACATATAAACCTCATGTTTCATGGAATTCTGTAATCTATTTCCGCAATATTTATGGTAATATTATCGGAAACAACTAGTATACATGCATATATTTTAACATCTGAATAAACCAAACGATTTAAAAATCACACATTTTATACATGTGTAAGGTAGTTAAGGAACTCCATCTGTCTCTAATAAAATGAATTAAAATATAAAAAGGAAATGTAGTGTCTGAATTTCATTTTAATTTTAATCGTATTAAAACAAAAGATTTTCAGGGAAAACGTTATGAACGTTATAACGTTATATTTTTTTACAGAGAATATCGTACATAAAGAATTTATACAAAATTACGATTATTAAGGCCCAGCAAGTCGCAATCATTCCACCGGAGACCACCGGAGAGGTCAATGTCTCTTCACTTCCGATTTTTTTTGAAAATTGTACATTGCCTTTTGTTTTTTAGAATATATACTGAAAAATTACTTTTATATAATTTTAAACTCCTTACCTTTCAATAACTATTTTTTTTTCTAAACCATATGATTATTTCAAAGAAAAACTTTTTTTAAGGCAAAAACGGTGTTTTAAAGAAAATTGAGTTGCGACTTAACCAATGCCGGGATTTAAGTTATCCGAACATTGTAGAACAAAGGTTTTTTTAAATATTGTATGTTTATTTTCGATCATTATTAGATTACTTGCCTTAGTAAAAACCATTAAAAAGCAAAAGTGTATGCTTCAAACAAATAAAAACCATGAAAAATGAGCCAAAGCTAAAAAGGTCATAACACACCATGACTGTAACGAGCAGGTTATGCGCTGAGGTATCAATGTAGCGCCAGCGGTTTGACATTACGAATCCATTCAGCTAGGCCGATAGCATAGAGCACGCGAATGATCTTTAATCGTCGCAGTTTAATGTCGGCATTTTATATGACGCTATAAAATGCAAAACGGAATCGCAATGCATGGGAATGCACCAGACACAGAAAAGGTCGGATCGTGATTGGTTGAAGGTGTTCTTTGCATTTCCTGACACAAACCGCACTAAGGAAACTATCATGACATTATTATAAAAATAAATAATTATAAATTAATGTGTGGAAAATCATTGTATGACAGAATTAAAAACGAAGACAAAATAAAGGAATTAAAAGCTGAACAGGGGATAATAGAAAAGACAAAAAAGAGTTATTAAGGTGATACTGACATGTGGAGCGAATGGATAACGAGAGAATGACTAAGAAAATATATGTGGGGTATGGGAGTGGGAGAACAGAACGAGGACGGCTGAAAAAGACTTGGCACGATCAGATCAATCAGAATCTAAAACCTGGTGGTGTCAAAAATCTGCGTAATCGGAGGGCATATATGACTAGATGTACGGATGCGAAGAAAGCGAGGAGTGTATGTCAATACAGAAGAGTGTGGCGTTCCATCATCTCTACCTACTCCTGCGGGAAAATGGCGTGATGGAACTAGTAGTAGTAGTAAAAATTATAAACCGTAAAAGCAGTAAGGAAGAATATAATATAAATACAAAATCTAAAATATAAAATAGAGTACATTAATGAATTAGTTGTATCATTCATCATAAAAAAAATATTGTTAACATCGTCGAGTAGAAACGGTATAGGCATATAAGGATGTGAAATCTTCATGATCAGGAAGAATCAACACGGAAGCTTTCAAATTTTAATTCAATTGATAAATTCATTATATAAATAAAACACTTTGTTTTTTAATCCACACACATTCAAAGTGATCCAATCACGTTCAAAGTTTTTTGGTCCACTCACACACAAAAAACAAAGTGTTTTATTTCTCCAAAATATATTACAATGATCCACTAAGTTAATGCTTTAAATATGCAAAATATAAAAACATAAATTCATTGTTCAGGGCGAAATTTACAATCAACCATTGATTTATATTATAGTATTTGAATAGGTTAACTGTCGCAAAAAAAGAAAATCTGATAAAGAAAAAGAAATATGTAAAATAAAAAGCTAGAAATAGGATTCAAATATAGGACTAGATTATTTAACGAATATTGCATATTTCTTGATGAAACTGCATTTAATATAATAAAATAACAACTGTATTTTTTTCCACATAAATCTTATTTGACCAGCAACCGGGGTACGACGTAACCCGGTTGCTGGTGAAATAAAATTAATGTGGAAAAAATTACATAAGTAGTTATTTTATTCTATACTACGCAAGAATCGAGATGACTTAAAAAATGCTATTTTATATACTATAAAAATTTTAAAATCTATCCGGGATGTGCTGGATCTAAATATTACCGATGTATAATAATGTCAACAAAGGCTAATATTTTACCAAGTTGAGTTTTCAGAATATCACTATAAGTGTGTTATACTTACGAAATTGTAATTACTGGTTCACTTAACTGTGATATTATTACATATTATCGAATGAATAATCACCATAATTAAAAATACATTTAAATGAGAATCCAGCAACATTTATACGAATTTCGTCAGCATTGCTCAAAATCAATCGTACAATCAAACAAGCCTGGAGCCTAGTGACTTCCTAAGCGTACACAATCGGTATTGTGCCTTTCAGTATCAAAACTCGACATACCCATTTTCAGACACAAATTAATAATACGTGTAATTTTGTAGAATGTAAAATAAGTATTTCAAAATGTAAAAAAAGTTATTGTTAAAAGGCAAAGTAAAAGATACGGCCAGGGGTAAGTTTCAAACTGTGACATATCCGTGTTCAACGAATCAACTGCAGCAATTGTGTCGTGTGGCTGGTCAATATTATTTGGTATTTGAAATGCACCATTATTTAGACATTCAATGTCTTAAAATGGTGAAGAACATCTTTTGGTTACAAATTGTAATACCCCTCCCCCAAATAGCCCGAAGTATAAAAATACTGCACATCCAAGTGACATATCCAAAAACATACATTTTAGTATGTGAAATAAATTAATTTAGTATCTTTAGTGTGACTGCATTTATTAAATTTGTAATAAATTTAAAGAAATATTTTTCGTGATTGCTTTATTTCACTGAAAATGGATTTGTCGTGTTTAATTAGCATATGTCACAATTAAATGATTTTTCCTTATTACATCTGTGCGGACGTGTCTGAAATGTTGTTTAACCCTTCAAACCTAGATTTTTTTAGTGATCAAAACATTGAAAAATAATAAACACACAAAGTTCTCAACAGATGCAGCTCGAACTGAGATACGAAAATGGTACTTCAAATACTGTATGTATACTATACAACCATTAATAATTGAGGAAGTATGGATGTATAATAAATATTAAGCAGAACGTTACACAGTCTACAAAGTGATCAATTAAGCTAGTCAATGTTATGTTGGATGCCCTGTTAATGGCCATATTTCCATATTCCCTTCGCCTAAAAAGATGATTCGTCTTTGTTGAGACAAAATAATAACAATAAAACTAATAATAATTTCCAATTTGTATAGCGTTGTTTTCACCTCTAGAACACTTTTCGACATTTTACAATAAGACATTTAGTACAGAAAATAATGGGATACAAAAATTAAGTGATTATTCGAATTTAATATGGTTACTATGGATGAGAGATTCGAAAAAATGGGTCTTGAGTTTAGATCGAAATCAAGCAGAATTCTGGATAGATCTCAGATTCAGGACCAGTTAAGTCGAGGGCCCTGCCATCTAAATATGTATCGGGAGAACTCCGATAGTCTGCCGATATTTGATGTCCTTGCTGATTAAAGGGTTGCTTGTCTTCCTTTGTTATATTGGCCTATTATCTCAGGATTACAGAACTTTGAGATATACGAGTATATTTGATTTATCTTAAATTTCCTATATGATCATTTAAATACCCCTACTACAACATACCATAACATTCTTAAAAAATAAAAATAAAATCGGAAACCAATACTTATATGTATTTACTTTTTGTTTTTTTTTTCCATAATGATTTGTGTCAGAGGGTTAATAATCTGTTTCTCTTGTTTATAACGGTGCAAGGCCAATGCCGACCTACTGTACATATGGACGTACATAATACCAAGGGCTTTACATACAGTCATATGTTATCGTTATATACGTATCGAACCTTCCTGCGTAAACTATAGCGGGCTTCAAATCGACAATGAAAGAAAAATGAATTCTGTATACATTTTATACTTTTATAAATAAACCTGTTTTGCAAAATTTTTGAGAGATTTTCTGATGTTATTTGTCTTTATGTAGTAAATTATATTAGTTTTTTTTACAATCTACATTTGCCATTAAAATGACAATAATTAATGACAGATTTACTAAAAATTATTTAGAGAAAAAAATTATTGCTTCCTTGACATGAAATGGGTCAGAAGTTTACAGTATGATCTATTTTTAGTTACGAATTGATAGTGGTAATAAGCAGTCGATTTTTTTATACTGACATATCTTAGTGCATTTTATAAAGGAGTAAAACAAAAAGTAAATTTATCTAATGTAAATACAGTAATTTATTAAACTTTTTCCTTAATTTCAGTTTATTATTATTTTTGTTTTTTTCCTTCTAACTATCTATCTATCTCGGCTGTCCAAACTTGAAACACAGTAAGGGACATTTTTTTGCAGTACGTTTTTTGGACTAAGTAGAATCTACTTAGTCCAAAAATGCAAAGAAAAAAGTGCTGCAAAAAAATGTCCCTTAATGTGTTTTGAATTTGGACAGCCGATTTCCTCTTATGTCTTTATTTTATTATTACAATGTATTTTATTAGTAAGAGCCAAAATCAACTGCAAACGAGTGGAGGCATAAAAAAAACAACAAAAAACAACACTTTACAGCTTTTTTCCACTTTTAATTTATTTCACCAGCGATTGATTTTCGGTATTATCGACATCATCAGACCAGTCTTTTTTTTAAATTTTAACAATTCTTTTTCTGAATAAAAGGTAGGCGCTCAACTGCGAAACCGGCGTAGTGGATTGATTCCCAGCTATTTAAAAATAAACATAATAACAATTTATTTTCAGTTTTTCTCGTTTATTTAGCCCTACCCATCTTACCTCCAGACATGTCATGTTAATAATAAGGGCTTTTTATTAAAATTTTCATCAAACCTACATATTTATGAAATCCAGTTTACTTAAGAAATAAATCAATATGCACATAATATTTTGGGGCTGACAAGCAACTCATTGAACACGTGAATATCAGTACAAGAATTAAAATAATATATTTTTTAAAATTTTCCATTGCATAAATCTCCAAGGACAAAACTATTATTAAATAATACCAAGAATGCGGAAATACGGCATGAAATAGTTTGCAGATGTTTAAATTATCATAAACGCGAGAGTAAAAATTGCCTGTGATTGATGATAGCCAATTTGAATATGTTTATATTAAGCAAACGTTACAATAACATAACAAACAAACAAAAAACTGGAATATCTTATTCAGTACGTTAAATATTCTTGAAGGATATATTTTATAGTACCAAGTGTGAATAATATTTTTCAATTAAAATGTGTATTTTCACTTATATTATCCTGGACAGGAAATGCATTTATCTTGTCTTCATTCAAATTACGACAATGATTCTGTAAGTCAAAATGTAAATTCTCAACGTTCAAAATGTTCAACGTCTAAAAATCTCCAAAAAGTTTTTCAACGATTGCTTAATTTTTTTAGCACAACGTTGTATTCGAATACGCGTGTGTTTTCGTCTAAAAAAAATATAAATATTTGTTCAAAATTTAAGTTATCCACTGACTACTTTTATTTATTTATTTATTTCAAAACATATTACATACATAAATCAAATATACACATAATATTCCCGATGAGTAATTTCTATTTTTCATTTTGGAACATGGGATTAAGGTTAACAAGACTGGAACACAAATAATAAAGTAACAAAAAAGATTTTAAAGTGACCTGAGGATATTTGTACCTGAGACAGATGAAAACATGCTTAAAAAATAAATCAATAAGTTTTTTTTAAACTGCTATGGCAGCGCCATTTGTTGTACATGCAATACTGTGTAGGATAGAGCGACGAGTTGAGGAGGAGGAGGTAGAGGAAAATCGTGGAAGGTGTGATATGATGAAAAATCTTTTATTTTTATTTTTTATTTTAGCAATCACAAACATACTATTTTTGACATCTCATCAAAGATGAAGAAGAATTTGGAAATCTGGGCATTTACGGGGCTTACGACCGTCATAGGCAGGTTTAAGTGATCACTTTACACACATGTAACATTCACCAATTCTACCCGTGATTGACAACCACACTACTCAAATTCTTGGAAGTTCTATACATGTGAACCAATTTCGAAACATTGTTCTTGAATCACTAGTTGATTAGAGACATCTATTGTTGAGATGAAAAGAAGCTTTTTATTGAGCAGAAACTCTTTTTTTATTACGTGAGGTTCATAGTAAATAATATGAAAAATAACTCCTATTATTTGAGATAATCCAGATTTGTAAACAAGTATTTGGACACACTCAAAATGTTGTAAATATCTCAAACATAATTTGAAAGTCATTAATTACACATTTTTACAAAAACACTGATAAAATGAAGATCAAATTAAATCTTTAATCAGTCAGTTGATAAATATTGTAATTCATTGTGTGCCGATTAAAGATACTGAAAAACAAAGAATACTTAATAATTAGATTAGACAAAAGCGTACCTCAATGCGTAGATATTTTTTACTGGGCTAGTACATTTTTGAAATGTAAAGGAATATACGAGTATAATAATAATCAAGAATTTCATATACCTAGTGCATGACTCTATCGTATGACACATACGATTTAATAAATGTATTATAAAAACATTCTCCTTATCACCCATTGTTCACTTTGTGTAATACCACTTTTATAAACACTTATTCGTGACTACCGGTTTAGGAAAATCATCCATCATCATGTCATGAAAATAAAATTATTACTTTAAATACTTAAAAATTATTTTGAAAGAGAGAAAGATGTATACAAAATATATTATAATAACGAAAACTGGATAAGAGTGTTTGGTTTAGTTGATATTTACTTATTTATTTTTTTACAAAAATGTTAATAATATTAGTATATAACCACTCACTGAGATTTGTAAATAGTGCTATGATAGTGAAGGGTAGCATTGTTTGAATGCTGTGGTAGTGATTGTCCTGACGAAGAGATGGGTACGTCTCGACACCGGTAGACATAAAAATCTCGTTTAGTGCTTATATACTATAATATTAACATTTATGAAAAAAAATAAGTAAAATTGACTAACCAAAGAGTTAAATATTAATAATATTAATACTAATTATATTGAGAATATAATTAATATTTTGATCAATATATCTAGAAGATTCAAGAATTTGAAAAATGTGGTTGTCAATCACGAGTAGAATTGGTGAATGTTACAAGTGTGTAAAGTGATCACTTAAACCAGCCAATGACGGTCGTAAGCCCTGTAAATGCCCAGACATACATACACTTCTTCATCTATGTTGAGATGTCAAAAAATAATATATATCCAACTTAATCATTCACATGCAATGAATCACTTTATTGAAACCAGAATATGTAAACGGGCATGTTATAAATATAATAAGGAATAATTGATAAGCTCGTATCCATTACTGATTAGTCAACCCACGAAGGGACCTTGATTTGTAAGTCAAAACAACAAAAAAGAAACTCAACAATGCAATACAATACCATCGATGAATCGATACATATTATACAATACGGTGTAACCATTCGCCGTGACCTAATGACAGTAAACCGAATCCGTCAAGTTCATGCGTCCGCGATTTTCTCTTTTCTAAACAAATAAGAATTTATTCACAACATTTTAGGGTGTATTTTTAGGTATATTATACAATACGGTGTTAGTATTCGTCAAAACCTAAGACAGCAAACCGAATCCGTCAAGTTCATGCGTCTGCGATTTTCTCTTTTCTAAACAAACAACGTGTAGTGTATTTTTGGGTATATTATACAATACGGTGTTACTATTCGCCAAAACCTAAGACAGTAAACCGAATCCGTCAAGTTCATGCATCTGCGATTTTCTCTTTTCTAAATAAACCAGTATTTCACAACATTTTTGGGTGTATTTTTACTATTTTTGGGTATATTATACAGTACGGTGTTACTATTCGTCGTGACCAAATGACAGTAAACCGAATCCGTCAAGTTCATGTGTCTGCGATTTTCTCTTTTCTAAACAAACCAGTATTTATTCACAACATTTTTGGGTGTATTTTTGGGTATATTATACAATACGGTGTTACCATTCGTCGTGACCAAATGACAGTAAACCGAATCCGTCAAGTTCATGCGTCAGCGATTTTCTCTTTTCTAAACAAACCAGTATTTAATCACAACATTTTTGGGTATATTATACAATACGGTGTTACTATTCGCCAAAACCTAATGACAGTAAACCGAATCCGTCAAGTTCATGCGTCTGCGATTTTCTCTTTTCTAAACAAACTAGTATTTATTCACAACATTTTTTGGTGTATTTTTGCTATTTTTGGGCATATAATACAATACGGTGTTACTATTCGCCGTAACCAAATGACAGTAGGCCGAATCCATCAAGTTTATGCGTCTGCGATTTTCTCTTTTCTAATCAAATAAGTATTCATTCACAACGTGTAAACCCTCGTTATTTATTGATTTGGCGTTTAATTTGTAGAACTCCATTTTAATTTATGTATTAATTTTTAAATCAACACACATATTTTTTGAGTCTACTAAGATGTATTTTATTTTAAAAAAACACATAAAAATTTATATTGTGACAATTGTTTCGCCTAGTTATGGCATTTTCTAACGAATGCCATAACTAGGCGAAACAATTGTCACAATATTAATTTTTATGTGTTTTTAGTAGACTCAAAAAAATGTGTTTGATTTAAAAATTGATACATAAAGCCTCGTTGGCAAATCTGGGTTTCTCCACTCGGGAGTTATTTTTACATTTTAACATCTCAACGTAGATGAAAAAGAATGACAATCTGGGTATTTACAGGACTTATGTCCTGTCATAGGCGGGTGAAAAGTGCTCACTTTACACACGTGTGCAAAGTGATCAAAATACAAACACCTATTTATATTTTCACCTGTTGATAAGAACATCTGTAGTTATCAAACAAGTAGCGTTTACTCTATTACTAAAAAAAAGTGGTATCGTAAAAGTGTTTTATTTTTTTGATATTTAAATCATTATATTCATTAACTTTGATAATATTAATCCCACGATCTACTTATCGCGGACGACTCGGATGCGTTGTTTGCAAGGTCAAAGCCAGAACATTTTCATATACGACACACGAAACACTCGATGACTTGTCTGAATAATAAAATCATTAGTAACTTAAATGAAAAGGTGCATACTGAATACAAAGTACGTCCGATGGGTCATATTTTACTAGGCAGGAAAATCAGCAAAGAAATTCAAATGCTGTTCTTGGGTATTAATGATCTATTTTTCACTTTTTCAGTGCGTGTGTGTATCTGTGTGTGTGAATGTGCAAATATAGAGTAATATACACACACATATATGTATATATAATCATATTTTTTCAATTTTGTATATTGATGTAAAAACTGAATGTTTCGTTATGTCGTTTTAATTGTTTAAATAACTGTAAATTTAACAGCGCTCTGGAGGTGATTTGTCACGAAAACGGCGCTTTTCCAATAAACAATAAATAATTATAAAATAATAAAATAACAAAAATAACAGCTACGAATAGCAAGATCTACAAAGTGTAAATAAAATCTTTAACATGGTTTTGGCATGAAGCCGAAAAGTATTTTACGATTTTTTAAATTAACTTTGTATGGAAAATAATTTAAAAATATGTTTTTCTTGTGCACACCAAATGTTGCCTGTATGGTTTTCATATAGGCTGAGGCGTCTATAGGTCGGCCATAATAATAACATTACTTAATGGTTGAAGTTACCCATAATAACTAAATGGTTCATTTAAAAAACCAGTTCATTCTTCGATTTGTCATAAACCGGTCATAAATTAGATTCCCGTTCAATACAATATTTCATTTTAAATCATGAATTATGCATTCGTTATCGAACCGACTCGTGCTATTATGATTGTTTGTTTATTTCTTATTAATAATTACATCGAATAGTAGTCTCTCTGGCGTACGTGTACAGCATGGGTCGGCAACCCTTTGTTGTAAAATGGACAAATATTTTACGTAGGTATACTGTAATAACATGTGGTCTAAGTGCGACCCGCACATAGATTAACACATCGCTCACTCCTTTCAAGAACGTCATAAATCAAAATACTTGATTTTTCAGGAGAACGTTTTTAAAGTTTAAAAATATAATAGAATGTATTAAAAATAAATATCAAGCCCTTTTTAAACTTTTTACTGTGCAACATATTATTTGAAGTAAAACCTGAAGGTTTTTTCTCCATTTGAAAATTATTTAATATATTTAAAAAAATAATTAAACAATACCTTTTCTTCAAAATGCAAAAACAACACTTTTTGCCCTGTAGTGGGTAAATATTAAGTTAAAAATATGCCTCTTTTGGAGGGATATAGTACATTTTCTGGGCATTCCGAAAACATGCACAACTGAAAATTGACGATTTTTGATTTATGACGTTCTTGAAAGGAGTGAGCGACATGTTATTACAGTATACCTTCAATATTTTAGTTTAAAAAAAACATATAAGTATTGTATATTTTTACGACATTTATTGTAATTAATAGAATTAATGACATTTTTGCGGTTGCATTTGGCTTTCAAGTACTTTTATATTATGCATTTCGCTCACTCCTTTCAAGAACGTCATAAATCAAAAATCGTCAATTTTCAGTTGTGCATGTTTTCGAAATGTCCAGAAAATGTACTATATCCCAGCAAAAGCGGCATATTTTTAACTTAATATTTACCCGCCACAGGGCAGAAAGTGTTGTTTTAGCATTTTGAAGAAAAGGTATTGTTTAGTTATTTTTGTAAATATACTAAATCTTTTTCAAATGGAGAAAAAACCTTCAGGTTTTACCTAAAAAGATCTGTTGCACAGTAAAAAGTTCGATACGTGGCTTGACATTTATTTTTAATAAATTGTATTATATTTTGAAACTTTAAAAACGTTATCCTGAGAAATCAAGTTTTTTGATTAATGACGTTCTTGAAAGGAGTGAGCGAAATGCAAAATATAAAAGTACTTGAAAGCCAAATGCAACCGCAAAAATGTCATTAATTCTATTAATTACAATAAATGTCGTAAAAATATACAATACTTAAATGTTTTTTTTTAAACTAAAATATTGAAGGTATACTGTAATAATATGTGTTTTTTATTTTATTTTTGATGTAAATACGCGTTCCATTGCGTCTAAATGTGGATCCGATAACCGCGAACAGTGTTTATTTTTTCGATAATTCAGAATTGAATAAGTTTGCTCACAAATATATGTACTACCAAAAATACTAATTGCTGAGAAAACTCTTTTAACACCTTACAGTTGTCAGAAGGCAAACTCCCTTAGAAATCCACCAAGTTCGTTTTTTCCTTATCTATCACGTTGATTTGCAAATCGCTTGGTACATTATCGATATCTATACTGCAAAGGAGTTTTCATAAATCTCCGTCTTGCATGAAATCAGTTAAAAATCCAAGATCAACTATTTTGGCAAGAATCTAGTGGTCCGCGGGCGACTGGTTGCCGACCCATGGTGTACAGAATAATAACAAATTATAAAAAACAGCAAAAATGAGTTAGTTTATCAGACAATATTTAGATCCAGGCGTGTAAAACAAGCCAAGTAATTAATTGTTTTATTGTCATGTTGTCAGTACGCTAATGAGCAAATTAAAATTCTGGGGAAATGAGATACGGCGAAGGCTATACAGACGAGATTGTTTGCGTGAGGTCAAGCTGAAGTCATACGTTTGTGTTTACAAATAATAATTAGTTTAGGAAATATTTCATATTCCACGAAATCACATATCGGCTCTTTCCTGAAAAATTAACGATAGTAAACATCTTCGTGCATCGGTAAAATTACATTTAAATATAATAAACTTGATCTGAAAGAGAATAGAATATTCTAGAAAGCTTTGAGAATATTCTTAGGAACGATCCTAAGAATATTCTCGAATCTTAGATTATGATTTAGATAAAGGACATGAGATTTTTTTTAATACCTGTTCAAATTGTGTTGTAACAGTACGTGAAACAATTATGTATATTATTTATTGATTTGGCATTGATTTTGTGGAATGACATATCATTTTTTTTTAAATAATTGTATAATACGAAAAACAATATTAAACGTTAAAATACAACAAAATAGCAAGATATTGAATTCATCTTTCAAGAAACTAAAAAAAAATTCGTCTCGTTACAATTTTTATGATTATTATTATTTAATACTAGCTGTACCTGACCACAGGTTGCTGTGGCTCAGTCTAGACAAATCGAAAAGAAAGAAGAGATTTTTTTAAATAAGTTTAATTTCATCATGCTTGTGGGTAAACAGTATTTATGCAGCTGTCAAGAAATACGCTGTCCGCCATGAGCATTTTTTTTGGCACTGCCATTGCATTAAAAAATATATGTTTTTACCTATTAATATTATTTAAAAAAACTGCTCGCATTCAATTGAAACGTAGTGTCATAATTTCAAAGTAATCAGTAAATAACTTGAGCAGATTTATAATTTTTAACAAACTTATATTTACATTTTTTATTTAATTATAAATGAAACACTTGTTTTTTCCACTTCCATTTACGGGTTTAAATATAAACTTAGTTTGAATATATGTATATTTCATATTCAAACCCGTAGATGGGAGCGTCTATAGCTTCCGAAACTAGTCGTAACAATATAATAGACGAGTGGTAAAAAACAAATGTTTTATTTATAATTTAATCATGTCTTACCACGAAGCGAATGCCGAAACAATAAATATTTTTTTAATTAAAAAAAAAAGTTATATTAAAGCCAAGCCAAACTTTTAATATTATGCATTTCAGATGGAAGATAAAAATAACTGATAATGATCTTCAAGTGTACTATGTATATGAGTAGTCCACTTGCAAACCACGTTATGTTAAAAAAAATTATGTTAAAAGATTTTAGACAATAGCGGCAATCGGTAAAAGATCAATTTTTCTTTATTTATTGATTTGGCGTTTAGTTTGTGGAACTCCATTTTAATTTATGTATTAATTTTTAAATCAAACACAGATTTTTTGAGTCTACTAAGCCAAACGAATGACATTCGTTTGAAAATGCCATAACTAGGCGAAACAATTGTCCCAATATGAATTTTTATATTATTTTTTGACATCTCATCAAAGATGAAGAAGAATATGGAAGTCTGGGCATTTACGGGGCTTACGACCGTCATAGGCTGGTTTAAGTGATCACTTTACACACGTGTAACATTAACATTCACTGCTTAATAAAAAGCTTCTTTACATCTCACCAATAGATGTCTCTAGTGAAGTTCTAGTGATTCATGAACAAGGTTTCTAAATTGGTTCATATATATAGAACTTCCAAAAATTTGAGTAGTGTGGTTGTCAATAATGGGTAGAATTGGTGAATGTTACACGTGTGTAAAGTGATCACTTAAACCAGCCTATGACGGTCGTAAGCCCCGTAAATGCCCAGACTTCCATATTCTTCTTCATCTTTGATGAGATGTCATAAAATAATATGAAAATAACTCCTGTAATTGGAGATAATCCAGATTTTGTGAACAAGTATTTGGACACACTCAAAATGTTGTAAATGAATTTTTATGTTTTTTAATAAAAATACAACTTTGTAGATTATAAAAATTTGTGTTTGTTTGATTTAAAAATGAATACATAAATCAAATCTTCTACCGATTTAAGCTTTTTTGAGATTTTTTAAAGTGAACTGTCGATCGGTAAAGCGAATTTTGCAAGAGTATTAATTTTTTTAATTCCATTTTATTCCTAACTTAACGAGCTTTGGCAGATTATTTTGAACATGGACGTGAATATTTTTAATTTTCTACCGATTGGCGCCATTGGCTAAAAATAAACCTTTTTTTTTACATAACGTGGTTTGAAAGTGGACTACTCATATGTAAAATAATAAACTGCTATAATACACACCTCTTCCGCGTCGAGGGCACAGTTATAATTCAAAACCGATAAATGGTAATAATACTATCCCAAATTAAGGTGTCATATAATGAGAGACGAAGTGGTCTTTCCGCGCGGTAATGGCCACTTCAATGACCGCAAGATATTTTATTACAACCTTGGACTTCACATCATTATGCTATTATAGTCTATATAATTTATTCATACCCTTGAAATTATAGGTTGAACAATATTAATATTACTCGAACAATCTATATGCAAATTTTTGTTTGTTCAAAATCTTAAATCTCCTAAAGCCATTCATCGAGTGATATGAATTTTTGACCTAATATTGTATTCGAATACGTGTTTTAAATGTATGTATAAATAAATAAATAAAAATGTGATAACATTTTTAGTGTGTCCAAATGCTTGTTCACAAATAAAGGTTTTCTCCACTAAGGAGTTATTTTTTTTTTTAAAAAATTAAATTTTAACATAGATCAAAAAGTGTCATTGCTAAATAATTTTTTTTTTAAATCCTGATCACTTATCCTGCCTATGACAGGTCAAAGCCCTGTTAACATCCAGAATTCCATATTCTTCTTCATTTATGTTCAGATGTCAAAAAAATGTAAAGAATGCGATTGGTGACAAGTATTTTTTTTTTACACATTTTTTTACAGCAACGATAACGGTGAACGTAGCAGCAACACACGCAATGCTAAACATTGTACACGGCGGACAGCGAGCTTCTTGACAGCTCGTCTGTACAAACTCAAAACACAGTAAGGGACATATTTTTTGTAGTACGTTTTTTTTTGCATTTTTGGACTAAGTAGAATCTACTTAGTCCAAAAATGTAAAAAAAAACGCACTACAAAAAAAATGTCCCTTACTGTGTTTTGAGTTTGGACAGCCGAGCTGCTATCAATTAGCATTATCGGTGTTTTCGATAGTTTCATAGCTTCTTAATATCTTCATTGCTTCACAAGCATTTTGGAATCTAGCATTTGAGAAATGTGTGCTTTCTATTTTCTTTTTTTTTTCGTACTGTGCCTTAGGCTGTTGTTTAAGTAAAATGTGGTTGTTTTCTTCGGTTGTAATGATCATAAACAAGAAGCAAAAAATACGCTTAAAATAAATGTAACCACAAAACCGCTTGATACAATTAGTGTATTTCAAACTTTATATCAAAACGTGTTTACTGTGTCTTATCAGTTACCATATGTGTAAAAAAAAATACATTTAAGTATTTGTTGTTTAAAAAATCTTACAGCCTTTTACGTACAAGGATTTAGAGCATATTCTGTTAACATATCTTAATTATCGTGAATGTGTATAACAAATAATAATTTAATGAGGTTGATCACTAGAAACAATACAATAGATACAATGGTTTCAATATTTCACATCAATCAATTTATTTGTCTTATTCTTGTCATATCGCTCACTCCTTTCAACAACGTCATATATAAAAATCGTCAATTTTCATTATTTTTTCGGAATGCCCAGAAAATGTACTATATCCCAGCAAAAGCGGCATTTTTTAAACTTAATATTTACCCGCTACAGGGCACAAAGTGTTGTTTTTGCATGTTGAAGAAATGTGAATTCTCTTCATGGGAACCAGTGTTCCCTTTAAAGTATACTATCCCTTGAAGTGAACATTTCCCATTTTTTGTAAAATTGTTCATAACCTAGAATCTAACAGCGGAATTAAAAATTCACTTTAGGAATTATAGAAGGAATGAATACTCTACAAAACTTCATACTTTGTTTTTGAAACAGTGTATTTATTTTGTATTTACAGCAAGGAGAAAAAAAAATCTCTTCGTGGTGGTTCTCCTCTACAACCGCAATGTCAAAACAACAGAAAATAGGTAAAAGAGTCGGTAGGATCAACGAACGATGTTTATATTCTTGTTGAAGCGCATTTTTTCCGTGTCAATGTCAACTTTCTCCTTGCGAAAAATTCCGTGTCAAGGCCGGGAAAGCAGAACGATGAAAACCTTGGCGCTTCCGAGAAAACTCCGACTAGTTAGACCACTCGTGAAATATCAATAAAGTAGAGTGATTTTTTTATTTAGAAAAAAAAAACAGCGAGGCCAAGAACCAAGTATTTCTGTCAACGCCTAGAGCGCCTAGAAATGTTTTGAAAAGATGTCCGCGCTTCTTAAAGATAAACATGATAAGATAAAAAAACGATAAAAGAGTTCATGCATAAGTAAAAAAATGGATGGTTATTAAAAACATTAACTTGTTCAGTTTGCACAGCAAACAATAGATGTACCGTAGAACGGGGCTACTTGAACTTTGATGTGTTACTTGAGCCTAGTACAAAAAAAAATTTTATCTGTATTTGGTCTACAATTATGAACTATCGACATGATTCATTGTTTCCCTGACAGGTGACACTTATTGCTACGATACTTCGATCGATACCACGATCAATTGTTTTTTTGTACTGGGCTTAAGTAACGCATCAAAGTTCAAGTAGCCCCGTTCTACAGTACCTACATCATGTTCCAGTTCAGGATGATTTTTAAAAAATATATAAATAATTATTATGTATATATATATATATTTTTTTTTTTAATATGTTCAAAGTAGTATTGAAAAAATCTTGTCTGAGTACGCATCACGCGCAAAGACTACGATAGCGCACCGCGCAGGTTTGCACCACTTCACGACTAACGCACTTGTTAGTCTTAAATAAAAGATTTGGGCAGGTTTTAATACTGACGGTATACGAAGTACTATATATTTTTTTTAAATCAAAGTCTTTTATAAAATACAATATAACGTCCAATTTATTTTGTAAAACCGTTCCACTTGAATTGATAAACGTCCAATTTGATTTCAAAGGTGTCTAATTTGGGTGTAAAACGTCCAATTTGAGACGAAAACCTGTATAAGAGAAATGTTGTTATAAAATAAAAAGCTTTATAATTTTACATTCTACTAGTTTTTGCGTCCTAGCTAGATTCAAACGTGAAAAAGTGGAAGCGGTTCAAAGAAAATATTCTATAACGTAGCCTCTGTTGCCGGGGGTGAATTCTAAGTCTAGAGACGGAGGGGGTGGGGGTGAAACCTCCCCTAAAGTGCTTTAGGTGGTGCTTTAGGATGAGGGTTGCGGGACTGTTACGGTCAAGGTCAGAATACGTACGTCGGTAACGTTTAATGTTATTCATACAAGAAAATTCCTAATTTATTTACGAGTATTATGAGCCACTAAAGTCGACTTTGCGACGAGCTTAATGGAAATTTAAATAAAATTAATCAAGTTAAGTACAGATTTTAAGTAATTTTGACGTTGAATTTGTTAAGACTTGAATGACTAAGAGCTGAATGACATTGATGAAAAAATAAGGTTATTTTATTCAGACTTTATGGGTTGAGACGAGTTTTCAAGATCAAGTTTTGCGAGTGTGATTTCGATGTTAGAAATTATTTTCATTTTTTTTATTGAGTCCATTCGTCAGGAATTGCTCATGGATGGCTTAACTCTGGCCAATGTCTGTACACGACAAATTATTCAGTTCTTCGGACACGTTGCGCGTGCCAATGAGGATAGCCGGGAACGACTAGTAGTGATTGGTAACCTAGAGGGGAAGAAAAGAATAGGAAGATCACCCATACGGTGGACCGATCAAGTTAAGGCAGCAGCAGGCACCTCGGTGGTTGGAGCGCTACGTGCAGCGCAGTCAAGGGATAACTGGAGAAGAGTCATTGTTTCGACAAGGGTCACAACCCTCAGAAATGAGGACTAAGACGGAGAAGTAACAGGAAATTGATTCTCGATATACTTAAAAGCAAAATATTCGACGCCAATTTTAATTATAAAGAATCGAAGATTAGTGTGTACTCAAAATAGTGTTTAAATGAAGTAATATAGCGATAAAACTAATTTAAAAAAACACGTTTTTTATATAGTAATAAGGAATCCCATTATTAAACTAAGCAATGTAAAGGTAACATTTTCTTTGCACGTTCTATCGTGGCGTGCATATACATAATTGTATTCATGTTACTACCTCATAGTATAATTTATAATATTATACATCAGCGCTTGAATTTTTACGACAAAAAACCTTATTCCGGCTTTATACGCTTTTAACGGATTTGTTTTATAACGCAATATAATTTTTACCATATTTTTTTAAGGAAAATGTGAAATAAAAACGATATATCGAAATGACGTAAACAGCACATAATAAAATAGTTCTGCAACAAGGTGATCGAGGAAATTTTCCGGGTTTTAAAGACGCGCCGGAAAGTCAACTCCAACTTACAATATTTAAAACGATTTATGCAATAATTAATGTGCAACATAAAAAAAAACATAAGCATATTTCCTTTTTGAAAAATCTTATTTTCCGATACATATCGCACACTCCATTCAACAACGTCATATATCAAAAAACTTGATTTTCAGGAGATCGTTTTTAAAGTTTAAAAATATAATAAAATGTATTAAAAATAAATATCTTATTGCCACTTATTGAACTTTTTACTGTGCAACAGATCTATTTAGGTAAAACCTGAATGTTTTTTCACCATTTGAAAAATATTAAGTATATTTAAAAAAAAAAATAATTAAACAATACATTTTCTTCAAAATGCAAAAACAACACTCACTGCCCTGTAGCGGGTAAATAATGGTTTAAAATATGCCACTTTTGCTGGGATTTAGTAAATTTTCTGGGCATTCCGAAAATATGCACAACTAAAATTGACGATTTTTGATATGTGACGTTGTTGAAAGGAGTGAGCGATATGTGTTAGTGTGTTTCTGTTATATATTATTTCGAGAAATAAAAATACTTTGTGTTCTGATCCACTCACATTTTTATTTAACCAACTAGTTTCGGCAACAACCTGTTGCCCTCTTCAGGGTTACATTTATTACTAATAAATGTAACCCTGAAGAGGGCAACAGGTTGTTGCTGAAACTAGTTGGTTAAATAAAAATGTGAGTGGATCAGAACACAAAGTATTTTTATTTCTCGAAATAATATATCAAGATGATCCACAAAGTTAATGCTTTCAATATTCAAAACATGTTTCTGTTATATTTCGATTTGTCAACTATTGAATGCTGTCTTTCGTAGAATCTTTATACTGTAAAACAGTTTTTGTTTTAAATAATCGGCGGGTATGTATGAGATGCCTGAATGTAAAATAAGGGAAGAATATTTGCCAATACAGAGTGGTGTGGCGTTCTATGCTCTCTGCCTATCTCTGCGGTGAAGCAGCGTGATGGTTGGTTAGTCGGCTAGTTTTTTCTTCCTCTTTTAATTGTGGTCCTCAAAACAAGTTGGTTTGAACTCGATTCTTAAATTACGTCTAGTAGAAATCAATTAATTATATTTTGATAACGTTTGAATACTTGTGATGGCACATATAAAAAAAGAATTGGCACAGGACCAATCCTGTCCATCATCAATCGTCAGCCGCCAATGAACTGGCGATATGGGAAAACAGTTACTTTTTGTCTGGTGCGAGTATGTTCATGCATGTCAATTAAGGATGTACTCTCAAATATACTAAAGCAGTGCTCGACCGGCTGCGCGAGAATCCACACGTGTTATTCGCACACATTTTTGAAAGAATATATATTGGAATTTGGAAACTATATATATTTTTTTTAATTTCTTTACCTTTCAATAACTCTTTTCTTTTGTATGTATTTATCTCGAAGAAAAATTTATTTATTCAATACAAAAACGGTGTTTCAATTAATATACATACATATATATATATATATATATATATATATATATATATATATATATATATATATATATATATATATATATATATATATATATATATATATATATATATATATATATATCTTCTTCTTCTTCAAACCCTTATCCGCACCCCAGTGGTGCATATGGGACTGCCTCATATAAACGCAGTGTTAACTTGATCGTTACCACATGAAGGAAAGGTGATCAGCTCTCAGCTTCAGGTACCAGTCCAGGCTAATATTGAATAAATATATATATATATATATATATATATATATATATATATATATATATATATATATATATATATATATATATATATATATATATATATATATATATATATATATATATATATATATATATATATATTATTTAAAACCTTATCCGCACCCCAATGGTGCATAGGGCACTGTGTCTTATAAACGCAGTGTTATCATGATCGTTTTACACATGAAGGAAAGGTGATCAGCCCCCCGCTTCAGGTACCAGTCCATGGTAATATTGAATAAATATTACAGTGAAAAAATCATTTATATTTATTTTTACCCCCCTTGGGAATCGAACCCGGGACCTCCAGAACGGTAGCCGAGCGTGCTGACCATTACACTACGGAGGCGGAATAAATATTAGAGTGAAAAATGTGGTTTTAGTGTCGAACACGACCTGTGTCCCTACAATTTCACTCAATCAATTTTTAGATGTAAAGTAGCGCCTAATTAAACCTAAATACATTGTAAACCTTAAAGTCTGAATACCTCTATTTGATTTCATATTCTTATTTCGCTGCGTACTTCCATTCATCACATTACCGCCTCCGCGCTGACGTCGTTAGCTCCAAAACTCCAGCATGGATTATTTTTATTTGATTTATTCATTTAACTTCTTTTTCAAAATATGCTAACATTGGTGTGGCTATTTTCTTTGAAACAATATCTTGCAGCCAATAAAAAAATACTGGTGATAATAGCTTAGGTTTGGGCATTTTTCATCACCTTTGAGCATAATGTGTTTCTACACATAAGTAACCTATAGAACATTGTTTTGTCCGCCTCCGTGGTGTAATGGTTAACATATTTAGCTACCATGCCGGAGGTCCCGGGTTCAATTCCAACGGGGGGTGATTTTTTATGATTTTACAGTGTAATCATTGTTTAATATTACCCTGGACTGGTCCCTAAAGCGCAAGAGCGATCGCCTTGCCTTCGTGTAAGTAGCGATCAAGATAACACTGCGTCAATACGATTCAGTATTTTGATAGTAAATATCACTACTCAAAAGTGGTATTTACTAAGCAAAACTTAAATTTAAAATGGATAGATTTTACCACAAAGTGACTGCCGAATCAATTATTGACAGTATTATCCGACTAATTATAATTTTTCCACTTTTCGCGGTGGCTAACGGGTTGATGAGTAGCGTCGTGTCGGTGCGCATTTAAAGTTGGCACAACTTCTGGATACTTTCGTTACTGGCGGAAAACTCACAGATCCGTTGTCAATATAAATTGTGTGCCGCGGCGTGCGTATGAGTGCCGAGCACGTTTAGCGTGTCGCCCGTGCAATAATTATAACTGTGTCCAATGTGTTTTCGCGTTTCAACACTAGCAAACGGAATAATCAAACGCAATGCATAAATAGAGAAATACTGCTGCCAGCTACCGGGGTGAGCTCGGTAAAAACCGTGCAAAACATATTCAGATTTCTCGAAACGTCCTAGCGTAGGTATCTTTCGTTCTGAGAAATTTTGAGTGTTCTTAGCCAATTTATGAAAATATTGTACAGGCTAGCAAAACAATGTAAAAACTTGGGCGTTAAACGTTAGTTAAAAAAATAATTTGTACTACATACATACTACTTGTTACAAGACATTAACTTGGTAATACATAGACTCAAGACCTTTAGTTGTTTGTTGCCTTGTTGAGAATGATCGAATAATGAAGATAAAGAAAGCGAAAATAAAGAACGAGATACAGGTAATATATAGACTGAAGACATTTAGTTGTTTGTTGACTTGGTGAGTG
The DNA here is from genome assembly GCF_059751285.1 of Brachycentrus maculatus. Lineage (NCBI taxonomy): Eukaryota > Metazoa > Arthropoda > Insecta > Trichoptera > Brachycentridae > Brachycentrus > Brachycentrus maculatus. Next base: position 228,594 of record NW_028281343.1, read on the forward strand.
ACCGAAGAATGAAAATAAAGATCGCGAGAACACATGAAGGAGACACAGGTAATACATAGACTAAAGACATTTAGTTGTTTGTTGCCTTGTTGAGAATGATCGAAAAATGAAGGTAAAGAAAGCGAAAGTAAAGAACGAGATACAGGTAATACATACACTGAAGACATTTAGTTGTTTGTTGACTTGGTGAGTGACCGAAGAATGAAAATAAAGATCGCGAGAACACAAAAGGAGACAGGTAATACATAGACTAAAGACATTTAGTTGTTTGTTAACTTGTTGCGAATGATCGCATAATGTAGATAAAGAACGAGATACAGGCAATACAAAGACTAAAGACATTTAGTTGTTTAATGATTCGGCGAGTGGTTGAAGAATGAATATAAAGAACGCTAGAACACAAAAACGAGACACGGGTAATACATAGATTAAAGACATGTTGTTTGTTGAGAGTGGTCAATTAATGAAGATAAAGAACGATAGAACACAAGAACGAGACAAGGGTAATACAGAGACAAAAGACATGTTGTTTGTTGAGAGTGATCGAAGATTGAAGATAAAGAACGCCAGAACACAAGAACGAGACACGGGTCGTCAGTGGGTCATTACGCACTCTCCGTATTGGTGGAGTTTTGCGAAATAACAGCTCCGACGATTGTTGAACGCGATGCCGCAACAGAGTAATGGCCTTCAAAATTATACACCCAAGCGGCCAGTAACCCAGAACGAGAGCCCACAGTCCCCGCGTGCAGAACAACCGTTGCGCAAGTCTGCGGGCCTCGGACGGCAGGAATCCGAATAATGTGCTAGCAATGTGCTCCATTGACGAGAAATTGACTCGACCAATTGACGTGCGATAAATACGACACTGGGGCGACATTGCTACGTTGTGGTTTCATAGATACTTCTAGAACAAAAGTTCCAAGAAATGTTAATAAAAAATCTTATTTGCAACTAGCTGTACCCGGCCACGCGTTACGGTGACATAGTCTGTTAAAAAAAAGAAAAATCAAAATAGAAAGCACTCATTTCCAATTCGTTTAATTTCACAATGCTTACGAGGCATTTTTTTTAAATCTATGAAACGAAAATGCAATCGAAAATACTAAGTGACAGCAGCTGTTTAGAAGCACGATATCTGCCATGAGCAATATTAATCATTATGCGTGTCGGTACAACGTTCAACGAATGGCGCTGCCATTGCGGTCGAAATGTGTTTTTTTCATGGAAGCATGTTTTTATCAGTCATGGAGTAAACACTGTTGAGAAAACATTTTTTACCCGTCACTGGTAAAAACACTTATCACAGGTGTAAATAAAATAAAAATATATTGTTTTGAAAAAAATATATTCAAAGGTAAGGAGATAACAATAAAATGTAAAAAATATTTTTTCAAAATCTTGTAA